>NC_039368.1:119232294-119282498 GCF_003573695.1 Papaver somniferum | reverse complement strand
GGGGAGGGGGGTCACTCACACGTTCTAAATTTTACAATATAAATACTAATCCAAATTTGTCCTGCCCTTCTTCAGTCTTCATTTTTCTCACCGTTTTCAATTTGAAATTTGAATTCTCTCTCTGTCTGTGACCGATCCTCTCAGTCTCAGCGAAGAATCTCCTCAACTTCGAATTCCTGATTATCACCGAAGATGCGGAAAACCGATTCGTATCAATCTCCTGACAGAAATGGCTGTATAGATTATGAAACACCTTCTGAGAATGATGAAGAAGAATCACCGAATCGTAAATCATCATCAGCGGCGGGTGTTGGTTCAAGGAAAAACGATTCACCCAAATCTCCTGACAGCACAATTAGTATAAACTCATTAACCGACTATCAAACTCAGAGTGACGAGGAAGAACCAGAAACATCACCGATTCATAAACACAAGGAGAAACAATCACCACCATCAGGTTGTATTTCTCAGGATTTCTCCTATATCCCGCCAAAATCATCAATCTCTACCTCACTCGCTTCTCCATCTTCTTCTTGTAATCGAAAAACAAAAGAGGATCGGCTTCGATTCACTCGTCTCATGATACAGCGTCAAGAAATGGAAAATATCTATGCATTATGTGGTAGCAGTCTTAAACTTTGGTTGAATAAAGCTGATAATCTAGCTCGTGATAATGAAAATCTCCAATTGATAAACGAAGATCTGAAGAATCAGTTGGTTTCTTCCATCATCGACGATTTTCGTTCTCCCAGCATTAGAAATAACGGAGGTACTGGTGTATCTAACAACCAAGTTGTACCGAGTCATGAAGCTGAACCAGTTAAGAGTCCAACCAGTGTAATTGGGAATATTAACCAGGGATTTGAAGAGAATTCAGTTCAATTTCAGCCGGAGAGAGCATCTCCGCCGAAGACCATCTCCGTTTGTTCTAGTGCTTATTTTAAGATGAATGCTGGTACAAATACAACTGCTCCTCCTTTCAACAGAATCACCGGCAGACATCGTGCTACTGCAGTTACGAGTCCAACCAGTGTAATTGGGAATATTAACCAGGGATTTGAAGAGAATTCAGTTCAATTTCAGCCGGAGAGAGCATCTCTGCTGAAGAGCATCTCCATTCGTTCTGGTTCTTATTTTAAGATGAATGCTGGTAAAAATACAACTGCTCCTTCCTCCAACAGAATCACCACTGACGGACTTCGTAGTGCTGCTACACCATTCTATCCTAGAACTTCGGTAAGAATTATCTGTTGAATTTCTGAATTATGATGATTTTTTTCCGATTTATTGATCAATTTTGCTGTATTTATTTGGATTCACAAGAAGTTTTCTAATCCTGGTCCATTTTTTTTGGTTAGTAGTAACTTTTTGTTGTATGAATGGAACAGCTACGAGTCCATATGCCTACTCTTTCTGCTGTTGGTGAGAAGAAGGTCCCAGTGGAATTGGATGCATGCGTTCAAGGAATGTACAAGACCGACCTGTGCAATAAATGGGTACAAACCAATGTAAAAATTATGCTCAGGCCCCACCCATGGATAACCCATAATATGAGGTCCTTATTAAAAGAAGTATAAATCTAGGTCCCGAATTATTAAAAGACTTTGATACCCTTATGCATATTGTCAAGCCCATAATTAAATAAAATTTAAATCTAGGCCCAAAATTATTTAATTTAGACCCGGAATTATTAAAATACAGTGCGAATGTGTAAACAGAAGTTACACATGCATATGGCATGTGTAACCAGAAGTTACACATCCTTATGACATGTGTAATGCAAAGTTACACTTGTATATACAATTATTACTTTAATATTGATTTACAATAATTTCTTAGCATGTGTAACTAGAAGTTACACATGCATTTGTTTAGTGTAACTGAGAGTTACATATGTGTCTATCTAGTGTTACTAAGAGTTACACATGCATCTGACTTGTGTATTTAGCGTCAACTTCAGTTCCAGCGAGACTGTTGCCACGTTTAAGCAATTAGCTTTTATGAAGTTATCTGAAACCTGAAATATAACAACAAGCAATCAGTATTTACACGATTAAAATGAACATTACATACAACACTGTATATTCAGTTTCACAAGCATCTGACTAGTGTAGCTAGCAGTTACACATGCATCTGAATTGTGTAACTGAGAGTTGCGCATGCATATAACATGTGTAACTAGGAGATACACATGCATCTGGATTGTGTAACTTTCAGTTACACATGCATATGACCAGTGTAACTAGGAGTTACACCTGCATATGGAATATGTCATTTATCATGAACTTGAAAGCCTAAGTTACCTAAATCGAAGTATGTGTAATAAAGGTTACACATGCTAATTAGATGTGTAACTTATAGATACACTTCTCCACCACAGGCATTGATATGATAATAAATTTAAATGTAGCATGCTTTAGTTTTAATCTAATTAGCATGTGTAACTAGAAATTGCACATCTAATTAGCATGTGTAACTAGAAATTGCACATCTATTTAGCTTGTGTAACTAGAAGTTATACATCTAATTAGCATGTGTAACTAGAAATTGCACATCTATTTAGATTGTGTAACTAGAAGTTACCAACATTATAGTTAACAAAATGATGTACCTTGACTCTCAAATGGAAATCATCCTAGGCTTCTATTACATCTATCACTCCAAAAGCATCATAGAGATAAACACCAACATTATAAATACCAGTATAGTAAGACTCAAATAAAACATCCATCATTAGGTTGTTATTACATCTACCAATCTAAAAAGAAATTAAAACTTTGCTTAGTACTTCCAGATGCTATTATTGCATCATTTTTGCACAATTTATCCATGTCCAAATGAAACACATGAATATAAGAGGGACAAATACCTTTATCTGAAGCTGTAAGTACTTGACATAGTCAACGATATCATCCATGAGCAAAGGATCATCTTGCCAGTGCGCGCAAACCACATTGAGACCCTCACAGACATCAATTGATCCAGAAAAGTTTATATATATTTAGAAATTACTTCCAATAGAAATACATATTAATATACATACTATAAAATATTAAGAGTAAGCGATTTACCAATAGTGTGAAAGGTTCTCAGACATTTTTGCAGCCAATCCAATTGTTCTTATGAGATCGAGAGTAAATCTGGGTTGGTTTGCAGCTGAAAAATCCATCTTTAAACAACTTCCTAATGTGTTTCCCTGCACAAAACAACACAAAACTAGTAGATCAGCGAACGAGTTTCAATTAGATCAGCAGGTATGCCTCTAAGAACTGCATATCCATCAAATTAGAATGTGTAACTAGTAGATACACATCCATTTAGCATGTGTAACTATAAGTTACACATCTAATTAGCATGTGTATCTACTAGTTTCACATCCATAGTCTACCAATGCTAGTTAAACGTGCAAACTGTCATGTAGAGTACACATGGATGCAAACTGATAAGCAAGGATATGGTTATAGAAATCACAGAATATTCTTCTTAGAGTAGATAAAAGCTAAGCTTATAGTTGGCTAACATATTTAAAAAATGATGTGCATCGATATATATTTCCTAGTAAAATGAATGGGATTTTATTTTAGAAAGAATATGGTAATATTGATCACGAAAGACTTTTCAGTGTTATTACCCAACTCAGTGTTCAAGCCTCCAAGTCAAACAACAATAGATGGATTTTATGGTCTAACTAAGTAAATTAGATTTAGACTCTAATGTAGCATTGGAAGGAATCTAAAAACGTGTCAGTACGTATGCATCATTTAGAAATTATCATCTTTTACCTGAAAGATATCAGTACATATGCATCATTTAGAAATTATCATCTTGAACCACGCCTTGTACCAAAAAAAGTCAGATAACTGACAAAAGAATCGGTAGCCAGCCTTCCGCAATTAGCTACCAGACCACCTGAGCACCACCACAACCACCAACTCCATTTTTGTATTTATAATGAGTACCTGAAAACCATTGGCATATCCATATAACTCACACAAACATAGTCATTCACATCAAATGCTAGCCTGTATTTACATCTCAGTCACCAACACATTTCCACTATGTTCTTCTGCGAATTCCATCAACATCACACCTCTTTGTTTCATCTCCAACAACTTAGTTCAAAAATCGACCTGTAATTTCAGTTCCAAAACCATGTAATTAGCATATGTAACTGGATCAGGCATATATGCAACTAATAAACTGAATTACGTATCATTTAGGGTTTACTCAAACTTTTACACTTATAATTAGCGTATATAAATGGCAGTTACACAACCAATTGGCATGTGTAACTAGTAGCTACATATGCAATTAGTTGTTCAACGGTTGCTGGCTTAAAGTGAGAAACCTACCATAATCAGCCTCCAAAGGTTGCTCGTTAACAACCTCTTGTGATTAGTTGTTCCATTGCCGTTTACAGAAGAATCATCAGCTCCATCTTGCAAGTTTTCTTGGGTAATATATGTGGTTTTACCAGCATGTGTAACTAGTAGTTACACATCCATATAACTTGTGTAACTAGTGTTTACACATCCATATAACTACCGATAAAGCTAGTACAACATACTTAGCATCCAACATTACAAGTGAATATGGCTTATTTATGACAGCCTTTCGCTTCATATAATAAACCTGGAATGGATGTATTACCTTTATAAGGGTTATATAGACAATCGAGAATAGAAGGACAGTACACGAAAAGAAATCAAACATAACATAAACGTACTTGTTGTGTGCCACCTAGAAGCATAATAAGGCGCAACGACCTCAGATTTAGAGAGACAAACCTCAACATCCCGCCACTGTGACAAGCTAATGTACACCTTCGATAAATCATGCAAGATCTTTACTTCCAAGTTTCTATCATGGCTACCACTACCAAGTCATTAAAATACTTAAGTAAATTGCATTAACGATAGATGAGCATATATCTACCACTAACCTGTCTTATGAACCTTATAAGTTTTCTGAATCCCTTGACTTTTATTCTGAACTTGAAGGAGAGCAAGAAGATGAGTATATGTCTCAACATTATTTTTAACTTGACCCTGAGCTATTTGAAGCTTAGCTTTGATGCGTAATAACCTTCCTTGAGACCATTTTCCTGTTTGATCAAGAGCAGCATTAATGATGGTTTCGGCATCGAGATACCGTTTTTGAGATGATAAAATCCGAGTCAACAAAATCCATCCTCTAACGTTGGACCCAGCCTCTAATTTCAGCAACTAAATCGCATAATGTAAAGCATCATCCAACTTTCTCTGCTCGGCATTTTCTATACTAAGATGGTAGATAATGTCAGGGTCTATATATTTCATGGTTCTCTCAGCATTTTGTAATGCTTCCATCGATTCAGACTGTTTTCTCCCCTCTAGGAGTCAGTCATCGTAGATCGTGCTTCAGCTGAAAATGAAACACCTAGAAAGTTATGTGCATAACTATCCATCTGATCACATTTTCGTGATAGCATCTATAGCCCATGATAGCTAACCAAGTTCCTAGATACAAGCTGTGAAACATATCCATACAACATCAACAGATGTTTTAACAATCAGATTTCGTCTTATCATTTATAGATACAAGTCAATAACTGAATTCATTATAATCATGAGAGTTCATCGTTTTTAGCTGATTGAATTCAACTAGTATAACCAACGAATTGAACCTAAAACAACAACATCAACAGTAATTACAACAATCTAAACGTACCTAGATTCAAAACTCATTGATTCCAGAAAAATTATATTGTTCTGCTCTGATCTGAATAGAACAACCAAAATAAAAATCAAAACCTAATAAAACTAAATAAGAAAATAGAACTACTAAATGAGTCAATCATATTGAATGAAAACGAAAACGTTACCTGAAGTAGCTTCAAAACAACAAATTGGAATAAATTGATTGATTCAAATTGGAGTCACCACAATATCACCAACTGAAACCTGGATCATTCAAATTGGAGTTATTATACAAGATGACAAGTACTACCTAGGTTTAATCATGAATAAGTTGTTTCCAAGCATTAACAACCTTCAGATAAGATTGATGAAGAACCAAAATTAGGGGAAAAATCAATCAAATTATTTTCCAGAAACTCTAAAATCAGTAAATAGATTAGAACATTTTTATCGTGATTCTCGAATATGAAGATCAGAACGACAAACTTAGTGTTTTCGTGATTAGTTAAATCAAGTTGCTAGGTTTTTAAAACCGTAAAAAATCTTCTGAAACTTCTTTTGGAAATGAAACGAAGAACTTCAAACAAATAACTAAGATTAGAGAGATAAACTTATCTTTCCAATCGTTTTTGTTGATAATCTCTATATATATTTGCCGATATTGATTCTCAACATGTCTTCCCTGCGTTTCATAAATTTCCTTCAAGAACAGGTACTGCTAATTAATAACGATTTAGGTTTTCCAATCGAGTTACAATTGAATCGAATGGAGTTTCTTTATGCTCAGATTTAGGTTCGTTGATTGATTCTCAACACTGATACGATTCTGCTTCAGATCTGCTCATCAAGGTTTCATTTCACTGGAGAAGTTAAAATTCGTTGATTGATTCTTAACACTGATAAGAACTTCGATTGAATCTATATAGTATTGTCGATGAAGAACCAGATCGTAAACAAGAAACGAAACCAAATCAGAAAAACAAACCCTAGAAATAATTTTCGGTAGAGCCGAGAGAGAAAAAGAAATGAGAAATGAAATATCTTCTGGTTTCCCTCTTGTATTTATTGAAAAGGGTAAAATCGTCATTACGAAAATTCATAAATTGAAATTATGGGCCAGATCTGAAGAAATATTGATATTTTGGGCCTAGTAGTATCATTTTATGAAAATATGAAGTTGACAATATATGATCCATTTGGTGGGGCTTCAAAATATTAAATCCATATAGTAGGGTGGTTCTAGTATTTTTCACATGTAGTTAATATCGGATGCCGGTTTGTTTTGGTCGTGGACCGATATACTGGTACAACATTGTATCGGGGAGATCTCGGTTTCGGTAAAATATCGACTCTAAGTTTATTAATAGATTAGATATGATTCTCTCTTTATGTTATTTCCCTTGCTAGTATTATTCTCTCATTACTATGAGATACTCATGGATATTATTGGGTTTTATATAGGGAATGAAAGAAAGGGAAGACTGCATGGGAGTTTAACCATCATCTGACATGTTATCATCCTAAAAATGATCCATCAAATCCTTCTTCTTCTCTTTTTCAAGAATGGCCGGTGACACGAAAAGGTTACATCCATCCTTTATTGTCAACAACATCAAAACCCTTATACCCATTCTCCTGGACATCAAACAGGATGAATATTCTTCATGGGTTTTCCTTTTCGAACTCCATCTCCAAGCTCATAATCTAGTATTTCTAATTGACAGATCAGCAACTCAAACAGATCTTGATACCGCTACCGTAAACCAGCTAGATGCACTCTGTCGCCAGTGGATGTTCTCTACCATGGCCAAAGATTTAATGCTCACCGTTCTAAAATCAGGAAAAACTGCGAAAGAAATCTGGGATCACCTTAAGAAGCTCTTTCAAGACAACAAAGGAAGTCGCGCAGAAACTCTTGAAAGTAAGTTCGTTAACCTTAAATTTACTGACTGTAATGGTGTTGATGATTACTGTGATAAACTTAAATCGTTCTCCGACCGATTAAGTTATCTCGATTTCCCGATGGATGACAAGCGTTTGGTAATTCAACTTGTCAATGGCCTTCCGGAGGAATACAACACTGTTGCCTCTTTCATTCAACAGTCTATGCCTAGTTTTGATTCTGCAAGATCTCAACTGAGAACGGAAGAGACACGACGTTCTCAACAAACCCTAAACTCTACACAAACAGCACTGGCTGTTGCTGCCTCACATGTGCAGTGTCAACATCAACGACCCAATCGCCCCAACAACGGCAAACGTGGTCCACGACCACCCTCCAGCAGCAGCGTTAACTGGAACCAAAGCCCAGCGGCCCAGCCACCTCTCCTGCCAACGCCCAACATTCATTACACGACCCAACAGACTCCAGGCTACACAGGCTATTCCCGTCAGCCCAACTACCAGCCTCAATGGTATCCCTACTGGCATGGGCCTCCCTGCCCGTACCCTACAGCCCATGCTTGGAAACCACACTCTCCACGACAACACCAACAACGCTCCCAACGTGCACGGTCACCTGGATTAGGTCGTGGCCAAGCCTACTTCACTCCGACTACTGAATTTCTCAAACCGGATGATATTGCAGAGGCATATAGCTCCATGAGTCTTCAATCTCCTGATGAAGATTTTTACATGGACACTGGCGCTACCTCACATCTCACTTCAAATCCAGGTACGCTGCATAACGTTTTCAATTATTGCAAGTTTCGTTCTATTCTAGTTGGCAATGGCAATAGTATTCCAGTTACGGCTAGTGGTACCAAGTTTATACATCTTCCCTCTCGTCTTCTTCATATAAAAGATACTCTTGTTGTCCCTGACATTATCAAAAACTTAGTGTTTTTCCGCAAGTTTACTACTGATAATCATGTGTCTGTTGAGTTTGACCCATCTGGTTTCTCTGTGAAGGATCTGATCTCGAAGAGGACTATTCTACGATATGACAGTTCTTGAGAGCTCTATCCTATCACCAAGTCCATCGCATCTCCTCCTACTCCGCTCTTGCCTCAACCTATCTCTCTTGCTGTATGTTCGCCAGACGTTTGGCATAACCGACTTGGTCATCCTAGCAAAGCTATCTTAGATGTCTTACGCACCAAAAGTTTTATTTCGTGTAATAAAAATTCATGTTCTCAATTGTGTCATTCTTTTCAAGTTAGCAAACATGTTAGATTACCATTTTTTGAGTCCAGTTCCAATGCTTTTGCACCTTTTGATATTATTCATAGTGACTTATGGACCTGTCCATCACATATTCAAACAGGTTTTCGATATTATCTTATTTTATTGGATGATTTCACTAATTATTTATGGGTTTATCCTTAAAAATTCAAATCTCAAGTTTACACCAAATTCTTGGAATTTCACTCTTTCGTTAAAACTCAATTTGAGCGTGACATCAAAAGTTTTCAGTGTGATTTAGGTCGTGAGTTTGATAACTCTTATTTTCATAATTTTGGTCGTACAAATGGATTTGTCTTCCGTTTCTCATGTCCTCAAACCTCCTCCCAGAATGACAAGGCTGAGCGTATGATTCGTCGAGTTAACGACATTACTCGTACTCTTATATCTCACGCCTCAATTCCCTCCAAATACTGGGCCGACTCTCTTAACATGGCGGTCTATCTTCATAACATTTTTCCTACCAAAATTCTCCATTTTCGATCTCCTGTCTTTGCTCTCTATGGTCGACAACCTACAATCATCTTCGTATTTTTGGATGTCTTTGCTATCCCAACCTTTCCTCTACTACACCTCACAAACTTGCTCCTCGCTCTACCAAATGTGTCTTTCTTGGTTTTCCCTCCAATCATCGTGGCTATCGATGTCTCGATCTTACCACACATAAAATCATTATCTCTCGTCATGTAACCTTTGACGAAAATGTTTTCCCTTTCGCAACAACTACCCCCACCGGTCATACAGACTCATAACCCTCTCCCTCACCTATCCACCACTCGTTTGCTGACACTCTTGCATACCCGTCAGCACATCCCTCATCTACTTCGTCTGCTATCCACAGTTCCGCTATTCCATATACTCCTCCTCACAGGCGCAGACATACAGTGCCTCTCACTCCTTCCGCTACCACATCTACTAGTCCAGATCCTACTACTTCAACTGAACATCCTACAATCTCCAATCCATCTACCTCCCCTAGGTCAGTTTCTCCAGTTCCCACTGTTGTCTATCCTCCCAATGATACGTCTCCACCCATCCCTCATCCATCTCTTCCGGTCACTCGGGCCTCCAGAGGAATTTTTTGCCCCAATCACAAACTCAATCTTCATGTTCAGTCCAAATATAAGATCTCTTCGTTGCCTCGCTCCCACCTTTATGATCTTAGGGACCCTAACTGGAATGCAGCCATGCTAGATGAATACACTGCCATGTTGAAAACTAATACTTGGGAACTTGTTCTCCGACCACGCGATGCCCATGTTATCTGGTCTATGTGGATTTTCCGCCACAAATTTCATGCTGACGGTTCCTTGCAGCGTCACAAGGCACGCCTAGTTGCAAATGGTAAGTCCCAACAAATTGGCGTTGATTGTTTTGAAATGTTCAGTCCGGTTGACAAAACAGCGACTATTCGTACAGTGCTTACTATTGTCGTGTCTCGTTCTTGGCCTATACATCAACTGGATGTCAAGAATGCGTTTCTCCACGAGGATTTGACTGAGACAGTTTACATGCACCAACCTCCGGGTTTTGTTGATCCTGAACATCCTGATTATGTATGTCGACTTCGTCGTTCACTTTATAGTCTAAAGCAGGCCCCTCGTGCATGGTTTCAGCGATTTTCCAAGTTCATTACCAATTTTGATTTTCGGGGTAGTACATGTGATCCCTCTCTCTTCGTATACCAATCCGGATCCGAGATGGCATACTTACTTTTATACGTTGATGACATCATTTTAACAGCAAATACCGATCATCTCCTTGGCAAATTTATTACATTGATGAAACGAGAGTTTGCCATGACTGATCTTGGCCTGTTGCATCATTTTTTGGGTATTTCTGTTAATCGCTCATCTTCAGGCCTCTACTTGTCTCAGTCAGTTTACGCGAAGGACATCATTGCTCGTGCATCCATGACAAACTGTAATCCTGTGGCCACACCAGTTGATACCAACTCAAAACTAAGTGCAACATCCGGTCCAGTGATCGGGGATCCTACTTTATACCGAAGCCTGGCTGGAGCTCTTCAGTTTCTCACTTTCACTAGACCGGACATTTCTTATGCAGTTCAGCAGGTATGTTTATTTATGCATGACCCTAGGGAGCCTCACATGCAGGCCCTTAAGAGGATCCTTCGCTATATTCAGGGTACTCTTGATCATGGCTTGTTCATGTCTGCTACTACACTCACTGGATTAACTACTTATTCTGACGCTGATTGGGCTGGGTGTCCGGATTCCCGACGATCCAGTTCTGGATTTTGCATCTTTCTAGGTAACAACCTAGTTTCCTGGTCTTCTAAGCGCCGGGCAACCGTCTCTCGCTCAAGTGCTGAAGCTGAATATCGGGGAGTGGCCAATGCTGTTGCAGAGACTACTTGGCTTCACGACTTACTTCTTGAGCTTCATCTACCTCTACGACGTGCCACCATTGTATACTGTGATAACGTCAGTGCCGTCTTTATGTCTGGTGATCCTGTTCAACATCAACGCACCAAACATGTGGAGATTGATATACATTTTGTTCGTGATCGCGTTCGTATTGGTGATATTCATATACTGCACATCCCCTCGGAAAATCAATATGCTGATATTTTTACCAAGGGCCTTCCACGACAGCTGTTTACTCGTTTCCGTGCTAGTCTGAGCGTCTGCTCTTCTCCCGCTCCGATTAAGGGGGTGTAATAGATTAGATATTATTTAGATATGATTCTCTCTTTATGTTATTTCCCTTCCTAGTATTATTCTCTCATTACTATGAGATACTCATGGATATTATTGGGTTTTATATAGTGGATGAAAGAAAGGGAAGACTCCATGGGAGTTTAACCATTATCTGATATTTATATCTATAATTTTTATAATAAACACTTGTATGTCACATCAAATTTATATCTATAACTTTTATATTACTAGTAAAATTGCATGTGCCAGGCACATGCTGCAAATTCAATGTCTAATCCAAAATTCGTTTTTATTTTGTTAGCTTTTTTCTTTTTTAATTACACCAATGACTAACCTATATATTAGGATACCAAAATGCACAAATTAAAGCATGTTTCATTTAGCCTCCACGATCGTGAATGAAGTGTCATCGATCATTTAGCTTTTGGCATCTCACATACACGTGGCAGTGCAAATGGCTTATAGGAAAAGGTCTGTACTCCAAATTAATGAAAATCTAGGCTAGGGTGTATCATCGTAAAAACTAGGGATAAGATGAACTATTTTCAGTTACCACCACCTCCGCGGCTCCACCCACCGTCTTCAGTTACAACTCTACCATTAACGATTTAAAAATATCATGCTGTTTACTTTAGCAATTGATCTTTTAAGGGATGTTTATTGAGTCTTCATCTTGTTATATATCCGTAATTGGAATTCCGCTGCTTTGAAATGCAATCAACTTATTTTTTAAAAATCCAAAAGGTGAATTTAATCTTAGATTCTAGATTCAAGCTGATAGTCCATATTTTGTTGATTCTCTAATCTCTATATAGTTTGGATTAAATATACATTAATTGAATGAGCACAAAAACATTCATCTCTGAATAATTGGTCGGTAATTTATCAGTGGCGGTGGCGGCAATGGTTATTAGGGGGTTCTGATGAGCATCAATTGAATCTCGCTATTGAGATTGAGAAGAAGAATTATTTCGGTTGCGAAAAAGGGTTTCTGATAATTGTTCTGCTGGACATTTGATGAGAATCATGAGATTCAGGGATTTTATTACATATCAGAGAAATCCTAAATTTCCCTGATGTTCCGAAACTATCACGTATCGGAAAATTGGTTGTACCGTTTTCGTGTATATCGGCCGATATTATCAGCATAAAATCGTCTCGCGATATTATAGTTTCCGTTTCGCTCCACCAACGGTACCGGTAATATCGCCGATATTTCGGCCGGTACGGGCGAAATTGACTGGACTACGAACAGGTGTATGTCGATATGAGGACCAGTGTCAATTTGCGCATGGATTTGGTGAACTGCGTCCTGTGGTTCGTCATCCTAGATACAAAACTGAAGTTTGCAGAGCGGTACATATAAAGAGGGAAAAAAACAACAGAAAAGAAGGAAAGGAAATAAGAAGCTAGTACTAGAGACTAGAGAGCAGAGTACATATAAAGAGAGTAGGCATATCAGAATCATAAATACAGAAAAACAAAAATAGAAGCACGCATGAGATAAAGTCATTGATAATAATAACATTAGGGGGTTGTTGGGTTGTTGCACATTATTGGATTTACTGAGCACTGGTTCATTTGGATGGCAGAAGAGAAGAAACGGTGCAAGAAATAGAGGTTTGATATTTTGTTACGATATTGAGGGAATTTTTAGTATCTTGATCATCTACCACATTGTCTGTATTTTTTGGGGTTATACTACAGGGGTTATCTGGGAAGAGGTACTTGTTGTTGAGTAGTCACGTTAATTGCAATGGTGGTGTCCAAGTACAAAAAAAGCCAAAAATATCCATTTTGTAATGATGAAATTTTTTGCTCTAGTAAACGATCTTCGTTTGAAGTTTCCTCGTCATACCGGCTATTTTTATACTTTTTGAAGTATGAAAATGGGAAATGTAAGAAACGATCCTACAGTTAAAAACCCGATTTACAAATGCATCATACTGCTACAAACAATTTCCAAAATGGTCATTAAAATCGTTTGGGTCAGAGTTAAGTCGGAATGGCTCTGCCAAATTACGTATTTGGCCTTGAATTTGGGTGACCCATGAGAAGGAACAAAAAAACTGATTGGGAAAACTCAAAAGTGAAAAATACTAGAAACACCCTATTATATGGGTTCAATATTTTGAAGCCCCACCAAATGGATCATATATTTTCAACTCCATACTTTCAGAAAATGATATTGCTAGGCTCAAAGAATCAAATTTTCTTCAGATCTGGCCCATAATTAATTATTACGAATTTTAATAATACCAAGAATACCCTTTAGTATTTATTCAAGAGTAATATCATAATACATTTTCATTTTTCTATTTTCTTTCTCTCTCATCTTGATCTCTCTCTCTGCTGTAGAAAAATAGTTTATAGGGTTTCTGAGATTCATCTTTATCTCTATCAGGGTAAATTATTGTCATTGATGGCGACGATGGAGATCACAAATCCACCACCAGGAGAAGGAGGAGCATCAGTTTCAGTAGAAAAAATAAATCCACGAAACAGATTCGAATTAATAGATCCGCAGATTCAACATGAATTCATCAAAAATCTAAGTATGAGTATCATCCTCTATTAATGCAATTCACTTTCATTTCTTGGTTTGTTAAGACTCTCTCATACGCTGTATTTGTCTCCTTGGACAGTGAAGAAAAAAAATCAAAGCTCTTGTGGAGCAGCAGAGGAATAGTCAAATGAAAATGAATTGTATATATCTGTCAGGGATTTTTTTTCCAGATTCGTAATATGATTTTAATCTTTATTTTTGATTTCAGATTTGTAAACAGCTTTGATTAGAAACATTTTTACTATTTCAACTGATATTCTTTGATGAACTCGTAACCGGAGTTTACATCTGTTATAGTCTGCTCTTTACATTGGTTTTTAGATGAAAATCTTGAAAACATATTACAAAAATTTGCTAGGTTTCTTTATTGAGAATCAATCAATCTCTTTATCTTAATTCTCGACTGAAATTCTGTTTTCAGATTTGATATCAACGAATCGTTATCTTATTAATGCTATAGATTACGTAGCTTATGCTGATGAGATTAAAGAAGGGCTAAAACATTGTGTTGTTCAATTCTACAACAATCTAGTGAATGATAATTTTTGTTACAGTATGTGTAACCTGAGGTTACACATATATATCATGTTGTATTTTTAGCATGGAATTTGTATTTTTCAGTTTATTTTTTGTTTTTTATGAATTTACTGTGAGTTTTTTGTTTGATACTGAGAAAAGGATAAAGAAAAAATCTTGTTTCAGAAGAACAACTTTAAATTGATGATGTAGACATGCTGTTTTTTTGTTACAGTATGTGTAACTTGAGGTTACACATATATATCATGTTGTATTTTTAGCATGGAATTTGTATTTTTCTGTTTGTTTTTTGTTTTTTATGAATTTACTGTGAGTTTTTTGTTTGATACTGTGAAAAGGATGAAGAAAAAATCTTGTTTCAGAAGAACAACTTTAAATTGATGATGTAGACATGCTGTTTTTTTTTTGTTACAGTATGTGTGACTTGAGGTTACACATATATATCTTGTTGTATTTTTAGCATGGAATTTGTATTTTTCTATTTGTTTCTTATTTTTTTTGAATTTTTTGTGAGTTTTTTGTTTGATACCGAGAAGAGGATGAAGAAACAATCTTGTTTTGGAAGAACAACTTTAAATTGATGATGTAGACATGTTGTTTTTTGTTACAGTATGTGTAACTTGAGGTTACACGTATATATCTTGTTGTATTTTTAGCATGGAATTTGTATTTTTCTCTTTGTTTCTTGTTTTTTGTGAATTTTTTGTGAGTTTTTTGTTTAATACTGAGAAGAGGATGAAGAAACAATGTTGTTTCAGAAGAACACCTTCAAATTGATGATGTAGTCATGTTGTTTTTTGTTACAGTATGTGTAACTTGAGGTTACACATATATATCCAGTTGTATTTTTAGCATGGAATTTGTATTTTTCTATTTGTTTCTTATTTTTTTTGAATTTTTTGTGAGTTTTTTGTTTGATACCGAGAAGAGGATGAAGAAACAATCTTGTTTTGGAAGAACAACTTTAAATTGATGATGTAGACATGTTGTTTTTTGTTACAGTATGTGTAACTTGAGGTTACACGTATATATCATGTTGTATTTTTAGCATGGAATTTGTATTTTTCTCTTTGTTTTTTGTTTTTTATGAATTTACTGTGAGTTTTTTGTTTGATACTGTGAAAAGGATGAAGAAAAAATCTTGTTTCAGAAGAACAACTTTAAATTGATGATGTAGACATGCTGTTTTTTTTTGTTACAGTATGTGTGACTTGAGGTTACACATATATATCTTGTTGTATTTTTAGCATGGAATTTGTATTTTTCAGTTTGTTTTTTGTTTTTTATGAATTTACTGTGAGTTTTTTGTTTGATACTGAGAAAAGGATGAAGAAAAAATCTTGTTTCAGAAGAACAACTTTAAATTGATGATGTAGACATGCTGTTTTTTTGTTACAGTATGTGTAACTTGAGGTTACACATATATATCCTGTTGTATTTTTAGCATGGAATTTGTATTTTTCTGTTTGTTTTTTGTTTTTTATGAATTTACTGTGAGTTTTTTGTTTGATACTGTGAAAAGGATGAAGAAAAAATCTTGTTTCAGAAGAACAACTTTAAATTGATGATGTAGACATGCTGTTTTTTTTTTGTTACAGTATGTGTGACTTGAGGTTACACATATATATCTTGTTGTATTTTTAGCATGGAATTTGTATTTTTCTATTTGTTTCTTATTTTTTGTGAATTTTTTGTGAGTTTTTTGTTTGATACCGAGAAGAGGATGAAGAAACAATCTTGTTTTGGAAGAACAACTTTAAATTGATGATGTAGACATGCTGTTTTTTGTTACAGTATGTGTAACTTGAGGTTACACGTATATATCCTGTTGTATTTTTAGCATGGAATTTGTATTTTTCTCTTTGTTTCTTGTTTTTTATGAATTTTTTGTGAGTTTTTTGTTTAATACTGAGAAGAGGATGAAGAAACAATGTTGTTTCAGAAGAACACCTTCAAATTGATGATGTAGTCATGTTGTTTTTTGTTACAGTATGTGTAACTTGAGGTTACACATATATATCCAGTTGTATTTTTAGCATGGAATTTTTATTTTTCTGTTTGTCTCTTGTTTTTTGTGAATTTTTTGTGAGTTTTTTGTTTTATACTGAGAAGAGGATGAAGAAACAATGTTGTTTCAGAAGAACAACTTCAAATAGATGATGTAGTCATGCTGTTTTTTGTTACAGTATGTGTAACTTGAGGTTACACGTATATATCCAGTTTTATTTTTAGCATGTGTAACTTGAAGTTACACATATATATCATGTTGCATGTGTATTTGTAAATAGTTGTAGCATTTGTATCTTTAAGACACATTTGTATCTATTGCTTTCTGCATATGATATATTTCTCCTGTTGAGTATGTTGATGACTCATTTTATGTTTAGCTTGCCGGAAGCTATTGGTTATCAAGTTGTGGTGGTGTTGATGGTGGAGGTGCAGGTTTTGGAGGAGGATGAGGAAGCAGTGGTGGTACTGGATCATATTTGGAGGATAATTTGTATTTGGAGTTAGTGGTGGTGTTTTGGCATGAAGTTGAGAGGTTTGGTATGGATGTTAGAGCTGTATTAGACACTTTAAGTTGGATCTACTTTACATTATGCTTGTCTTAGTGGTGGTGTTTTGGTATGGATGTGTTAGACATTGTAATTTGGATCTACTTTACATTCTGCTTGTCTTAGTGATGGTGTTTTGGTATGGATGTGTCATTTTTAGTTACACAATCTAAATAGATGTGTAATTTCTAGTTACACATGCTAATTAGATGTGTAACCTTTACTTACACATACTTTGCTTTAGGTAACTTACGCTTGCAAGTTCATGATAAATGGCATATTTCATATGCAGGTGTAACTCCTAGTTACATAAGCCAGATGCATGTGTATCTCCTAGTTACACATGTTATATGCATGTGTAACTCTCAGTTACACAATTCATATGCATCTAGTCAGATGCTTGTGAAACTGAATATACATTTTTGTATGTACTGTTCATTTTAATCTTATAAATACTGATTGTTTGTTGTTATATTTTAGGTTTCAGATAACTTCTTAAAAGCTAATTGCTTAAATGTGGTAATGGTCTCGCTGGAACTGGAGTTGACGCTGAATACACAAGTCAGATGCATGTGTAACTCTCAATTACACTAGATAGACACATATGTAACTCTCAATTACACTAGACAGATGTGTGTGTAAATTCTAGTTACACATGCTAAGAAATTGTTGTAAATGAATATTAAAGTAATACATGTATTTATTTTATGTTTTATTTTTGATGTTTATTTTCTACATATATATATACAAGTGTAACTTTGCATTACACATGTCATAAGGATGTGTAACTTTTGGTTACACTTGCCATATGCATGTGTAACTTCTGTTTACACATTCACACTGTATTTTAATAATTTCGGGCCTAAATTAAATAATTTTGGGCCTAGATTTAAATTTTATTTAACTATGGGCCTAAATTTTAATTAAGGGCCTCATATTATGGGTTATCCATGAGTGGGGCCTGAGCATAATTTTCAAAAATACTAGAATCACCCAACTAAATGGGTTATATATTTTCAAGCCCACCAAATGGATTCATTATTATAAATTCCATAATTAAACTTTTTGATATTTCTAGGCCCATAACTTTAATTTTTGGGGCCAGGTTTTAAAATTTTCCGGATTTGCTGACGTCAGCGGATCCTTTAATAAAACTTAAAATACCAAAATTAACCTTTACTATTTATAGTCGTTTTTATACCTACCACAAACTGAATTTCAATTTTCTCTTCCATTCGCTCTCGTTCGGAGACAGATTTCCAGATTTTTCTTTTCAGACGAATTCGTGTCTGATTGTTTTCATACTGAAATTCATTAGTTTGATAGGAAGAAAACGTGAAGAAGAACAAGATATTTGTTAATTCGTTGAGCTGTATTCATCGATTTGGTTGAGTTGCATTCATCGTTTTTTCAGATCTGACGATTTTTTGAAGATGCTTTGATGAACAACGAATAGGTTTGTTCGATTTATCTTTTCTGTTCGATTTTATCAACAATGAGATTGTGAAGATGCATTTTCTGATCGGTTTCTTCACTTCTATCTTCCATTGATGTCTGTCTCTTGTTGTTGTTTTTTGAGTCTGAGAAGTGGTATAAGAGAGGCTGGAATATAGGAAGCTCAAATGGGTACGAATCTGTTGTTTGTTAGATCTTATTGATTTCGATTTCATGATTTTTTTTCTTATTTTTTTTTCAGATTTGGAATTTTTTGATACGAAGAAGAGGAAGAAGAAATAGATCATTTCAGAAGAGCAATCAGAAAACAAGGTACGGATTCTTGTTGTTGTCTGTTTTCGAATTTGTTTTTTTATTTTTCAGTTTTGTTGTCGATTATAAGAAGAACACGAGATCTAGTATTTGTTGAATTACGTTTATAATTCTTTTGATTATAAGAAGATGCTTTGATGAAGAAACAACAATATATCTGAACAAGAACAATAAATCTAGGTTTAGTTATGTTTTATAAAATGTGTAACTTCAAGTTACACATATTGTTTTATTGTTCTGTAACTGCATTTTTTTGTTGTTGCATGTGTAAGTGCTATTTTGTTATTGCATGTGTTATCTGAGAAGAAATTTACTAGCTGGAATTTGTTGTTTTTATAACAACAAATCTGTTTAGACGTGCTTTTTTGTAACATGTGTAACTTGAAGTTACATATATTGTTCTGTAGCATGTTTAATTTTTTCTTGAAATGTTTTTAGCTTGCTACATATGATATACTTCTCACGAGGGGGCAACGCCCCCGAGTGAATTGCGTTCGTGTTTTTTTTGTGTATTATTATTGAATTGTGTTCGCTTTTACTTGGTCAGGTTGTCATGGCTGTTTCTAGTTCCCTTGCTATTGTTCACTATTTTTCTGATTTCATCACCACTCGAGTTAGTATTGAGACCACACTTGATCAGTTTAAAGCCGAAGTTTGTAGGCAATTGAAGCAGTTTACTCCTCTTGGTATTTCATTCTTCTTCCGAGAAGATGGGAAAGATCTTCCGGTTGACTGTGATTATTCGCTTCGAGCGCTTGCTTCTCTCACAAACAATCAGAAGAAGGCCAGTTTTGATATATTCTTGCAAAATGTTACTCATTTGGCCTCATCATCTAGCTCTAGGGCAGTTTCTTCTATTTCTAATGGTTCCAGTATGTCTTCAAGAAACAATCACGTAGTTGGAATGTATATCTGGAAGATAGGAGCAAGCCTGCAAAACCGTTGTTGTCGGATGGTTGGACTAAGGTCCTCGGCGAGATTGGTTATGTGTTTGTGGAAGGAGTTAAAGATGTCAGGATTCCATACACCAAATACCGTCTTCGCACTGGTTTCAAGATAATTGTAACACACAATGAGCATTCTAGGTTCACGGCTAAGTGTGCAGATAGCAAATGCGTCTGGAAATTTCATGCAGCTTCTATTGATGAAAGGAACGAAATGTTTCAGGTATTTTTCTTTTGGTTCTGTTTGATTTTTTTGTCACATGATGTTTTTGTTACAGTATGTGTAACTTTGGTTACACATGATGTTTTTGCACCAGATTGGTGTGTTTTTAGCTTCTACTGTAGTTTTTCTTTCAGTATGTGTAACTTTGGTTTACACATTATGTTTTTTTGTACCAGATTGGTGTTTTTGGTTGATTTATTTGTATTTTGTATCAACTTTTTCAGGTCAGAGCTTATAACCCTGAGCACACTTGTGGTGCTGGTGGGCGCAATTTGAATCAAACATACTCAACCAGGTTCTCGTCTAGTTTGATTGAGGAAGAAGTTCGCAAAAATCCTCACAAGAAGCCAAGACAAATTGCAGATGATTTCCAGATCAACTATGGAATTAACATGGAGTATTATCAAGCCTATCATGGTAGGGAGAAGGTATATGAGACCATTTATGGTGACGATGTTAAGTCATACTCGTACTTGGTGTGGTATATTAATGCTATAAAGGACACCAACCCTGGTAGTGTGATAGACTTCCAACTTAATCCTGGAAAGCAAGAGTTCAAACGTATTTTCATCTCCTTGGTACCGGTTTTGTCGTCCAATGGTCTATTTGGATGCTACTTTCCTTACTGGTAGATTCAGAGGATGCTTGATGGCGGCTAGTGGCATCAATGGTGATAAAGGTATATTTTCTTAAGTAACTCTCAGTGCACATTTGGGATGTAACTCTTAACTTCAAGATACACATTGTTTTTTAGGATGTGTAACTTCAAGTTACACATTTGTTTTTCTGTTGTTGTGCAACTTATTTTAACTTCATTTTCTGCACAATTTGTAGGATTTTTTCCTCTTGCTATGGGACTATGTGATTCTGAGACTATAGACAACTCGGATTGGTTTTTGAGAAATCTGCTACAAGTTGTTGGTGACGGGAGACTAATTACCTTTCATTCTGATCGCCATGAGGGACTCTTACAAGGTGTTCCACTTCACTATCCAGAGTCATTCCATAGCTTCTGTTACTATCATTTGAAGATGAATCTTCCCATCAACGGATCTGATCCTAGGTACACTCTTATGCTTGACCTCTTCCAAGAAGCGACGTACACACTCACACCTGAAAACCATTACAAGGCCATTCAGAAAATAAGAGATCTGAATTGTGATTGGGTTGCTGATTAAATTGCAACCATCCCACCTGAATCATATGCGAATGCATTTTTTGAAGGTTGTCGGTATGGGCGTACATCTAACCAAATAGCAGAATCATACAATAGTTGGATTAAGGTTCACAAGAAGATGCCTGCATTTGCTCTTCTTGATCAGGTTTTGCCGAGTTCTTTTTTTTGTTTCTTGTCTTTTGTTTCTTGTTTTGTCACTTTGTAGAGATTTATAAGTTTTCTTTTTATTTTTCTTTTCAGATTAGGATGAAAAATATGAGAATAATGGCTAAGCGTCGTGTTATTGATGATGCTATGATGACTCCTTTAACTCCAGAGTACGAGGGAAGGCTCGAGTCTCTACAAGATGAAGGTTTAGCATGGAAAGTAATTGTTTCTAGTCCTACCGTGTTTGAAGTTTTAAGCGAAAGGACTCACAGAGTGGATCTAGAACACTCTACCTGCACCTGTCAAAGGTTTTTTTCTTATGCTTTTCTTTTTCTTTTATTGTATGTTGATTTTTTGAAAGTTTACAGGGTGTGTAAGTTCTAGTTACACTAGATATAAGCATATGTAACTGGCAGTTACACATTTTATGCATGTGTAACTGAAAGATACACATCCTGCATATGCAATTATGTTTTATTGAGTGTACATTTATCTGTTTTTTGGTTGTTTTTTCTATTTAAAGGTGGAGTGTGAAAGGTTTTCCTTGTGCCCATGCTCTTGCAGCGATACGAAAGGTTAAACGTGAACCAATTGATTTCATTTCACCGTACTTTACAAGCGACTATTATAAGAGGACTTATTTGCATGCCATCCAACCAATTCCCAACTACAACAGGCTTGCTGATATTGACAAATCCAACACCATCAACCCTCCATCTGTCATAAAGAGACAACCAGGTAGACCCCAAGGCAAAAGGATTTTAAGCAAAGGTGAAAAGGAAGCAAAGAGGAAAATTAATTGTAGCAATTGCAAGGAAACTGGTCACAACAGGGCAAGTTGCAAGAATCCTCCGAAGTTCACACCCCTAGCTTTTTAAGCTGAAGAAGTTCATTTCTGCAAGTATTGATCTTAATTTTTAAACATGTGTAACTTCAAGTTACTTAACCTGTTGCATACTTCTGAAACCTTTGCAAACAACAGAAAAATTCTAATAACAGCTTGTAGTCGACAAAAGTAAACAAGTTTTTATATCAATGAATTTAAATCCAAAGATATAGAAGTTTTTTGTAAATCTACTAACTGCAGAAATTTAAAATATGATTGTGTAACCAGAAGTTACATTTGCTGTGAATGCATGTGTAACATCAGTTTACACATCATAAATGCATATGTAAACTCAGGTTACACCTTCTGCATCAGATTAAGATTTCCAACTTTAAGTTGCTTAACCTTTAGTTGGTCAACCTGTGGCATACTTTATGAAACATGTACAAACAGTAATAGAAGTTCTAACAAGATAAAAGTTTTTAATTCAAAGAACTTCAATCCAAAAATATTTTCAAAACCAAGAACTGTTAAAACCTACTAACTGATGCAATTTAAAAGTTTCTAACAACATTTTTTCCAAGTCTAACATCTACTTGTTGCCAACAAAATATTTGCGAGTACAGAATTTCTTCTAATCCTAATGACTGCTTTTTTACAAATCTCTGGATGGATCCGAAAGAATCTTGTATAGCATGCTTCCTCTCATGTGGTTCAGCTTGGAAGTCCACCATAGCATCATATTTGAGTTTAGTTTTTTGTCAAGTGGTTTATTCTTCATCCTCATCTTCATGTAATTGCATACACATGGAAGACAGTCAGGAATTGTACCTTGTTGTGGCGAAGGGAGCATCTTGGTATTTCCATTCATCCCAGGAGCAAGATGACAGTAGAGTGACAGTTCTGTAGTTATTGCAAATGCATATTTCTTGGCTTGCAGAAGGTGGTCAGACCTGACTTCCTTAGCGGTTAACGAGTTCATGTGGGACCAAGGTTTAGAGATCTTCAATTCATACTCCATAAGTGTGTAGTGTTTGTTGTTGTTGCACATTGGGGCGAAAAGTCTGACTGCATCCTTGTACTTGACATACTCCTTCGCAAGCTTTGGAATCCAAAATGTCTTGAACTCATTGTAATCCCTTGAGAAAGAGGTCTGCAAAAACCATTTGGAATGTAAAACTCACATTTTAAATCAAAATTTACAAATGCACAAGTCATTATGTAAATAGAAGTTACACATAGGGCCTTTGGTTTTACACTAGAAAAAAAAGATGTGTAACTTCAGATTACAAATTATAAATGGTTGTGTAACTTCAGATTACACATTATAAATGCAATAAGATTTCAAATGTATCGAAGTACTTACGTATGCTTTTGGCGACAGGAATATCGCTTTTTCATACTTGTTGTTAGAATTCATCTTTGTCCTCAATCTGCTAATGTAGAAGTCGATGAATTCTGACTCCAAAAAGGATTCTTTCTCGGTAAGTTGTAGCATTAGTTCTCCAGATATATCAAACATATGATTACCATCTTCGTCGCATTCAATCCAAGCAATGTCTCTGCATTACAAAGAAGTAAACTATTATTAATCAATATAACATAATCAAGTAGTAAAATACAACAATCAATAACTGAATCAAGCCTACTTGGAGTCAAGCTACTTACGTTTTCGAATGAGTATTGAAATATTCAAGCACTTTCTCTTTTTTATCGCCTTCCATCCTTTCGATAACTTCTGAACCTTTGACATCCTTTTTCAGCCTCCTCAGCCATTCTTTCTTCCTCTACTTCTGGAACTGCGACCATTCTTTCTTCATTCACAGTGTTTTTAATGTTCTTTGACCTCTTTTCATACTGCTTCAGATTTTGTGTTGGAACTTTTCTATTCCTTATCACACGTTGTTCTATGAATGCTGGTTGGTTTTCTCTTATTGTATTCGCAACTTCCTCCAGTAACTGTCCTGCAGGTTTTGGAGTTTTATCTAATCCAAGGCTAAAAAGGTTTTCATGTGTTGTAGCTGCGCAAACAAATATAAGCAGAATCTCAGTAAATTGGCACATATGTGTAACTTTTACACAAGCCAAAATAATAATGTATTGTATGTAACCTCAAGCTACACATGCCTTTTACCATATGTAACTTGAGGTTACACTTCCATTACAAACAAAACAAGACAAAATAATAATGTACCATATGTAACCTCAAGCTACACATGCCTTTTACAATGTGTAACTTGAAGTTACACTTCCAATACAAACAAAACATTAAGGAAAAACAAAACGGAAGAGTGGTTACCACTTGAGATAGGTTCTGCATTCTCCATCACTTCAGGCCCAGGTTCAGTTTTGCGCAGCTTTGCAGCAGTTTGAGCTTGCAGAATTGTTGGTGTATTTCCAGCTGCAAGGCTCATACATGGAACTGCACAAGGATTGAAATGAGAATTAGGATGATGATGACGATGACGATGACGATGTTCAAAGACCTTAGTGTGAATTAATTGGGTAACTCTATCAAGTTAAAGAAGCATATTAATAATGAAACACTACTTACATTCTTCATTGAAGGACATTTGTGTGTCATCTTTCTCTTCCTCTTGCTCAGTCTCTTTATCGGGCACTTGTTCTTCATGCTCAGTACCTCCATCCCCTTGTTGCTCAGTACCTGCATGCAGTAACTCTTCTTATTCATGCTCAGTAGTAGCCCCACGCTCAGTACCTCCATGTTTTTCATGCATAAGCACTTTTTCTTCATGCTCAGTACCTCCATCCCCTTGTTGCTCAGTACCTCCATGCAGTAACTCTTCTTTTTCATGCTCAGTAGTAGCCCCACGCTCAGCACCTCCATGTTCTTGTCCACCATCTCCTCTTTTCATATTCTTTTCCTGTGTCACATCGTAAGGTTGAAATCCCAATGCTAGCATAATATCGCAAGCTAAAGTGTGCTTGTCAGTGACGTTCTGATCTTTGATCCCTTCTCTGGCAAGCTTATGCACTGCATCAAACACTTTCTGCTTTTCTTGCAGTTGCTCTTTCAGATAGGAATTCTCAATAGTTTGCTCTTTCAACCAACTTTGCAGGTCGTCTTTGCTGGGTACAACGGTCGATACCCCCAGCTGCTTCTCAAGCTGTGAAAGCTCAGACACAAAGCTAGGTTTTGACTGCAAATAACAGATGGAGAGGTTAAAAAGAGATAGCAAAAACAGTTGAACATTTTAAATATACAAATTTTCAGTTGTATGTGTAACCTAAATTTACATAAACACATTTTATATGTGTAAGCTAAAGTTACACATACAAAATGCATTCACTTTTGTGTTATCTCTGCATGTGTAACTATAAGTTACACAAGCACATTTAAATGTGTAACTTATAGTTTATATTTCCAGTTTTCACTACATCCAAGTTTTATCCAGTTTATATTTCCACAAATCTAAATCAACTAACATAGAAAACTTACCGAAAACTGTGTCATGTCTGTTCTATTGATGTAATCAGAAACCTGATATAGATCCCACCGCCCAACTCTTGGGATATCTTCTTCGTGGTTCTCAACTTTCGAGATTAGGCATGCTGGTGCATGCTCAGCAAACAATAACTGCAACGTATAAATTTTAATTATTAGATTGAACAAAAATATGCTGGAATAGAAATTAAACACAAGCTTTTTTACCAGTAATTAATATACACAAGCATTCACATTTTCCAAAGAATCAAGGTTATTATGAATCTCTTCAAACAAGTGCTCGTGTATTAAATCAGGCCACGACACCTTGAGCACTGTATCGTAAGTTTCAACGATACTAAGATATTTAGAGTTCACTCCATTGGAATTTTTGTCTCCAAAAAACAATACACAACAAAGATAAAGACCTATCAAGCAAACTAGATCCTTCTCATAAACTTTCTTTCTTTTCCCGGTTTTGGTCTTTTTTGTCATAATTTGTTTTATCTTCTCTAAAATGTTTTTCTTAGTCACTGTTGTCTGATGCTTTGTAGACTTGATATCAGTGAAGAACTTGCAGTATAAAACATTGTCAATCAAATCATTAGGACAATAGTACTTTAACAGCTTCTGACCCTTTTTGCTCCCAATCCTCTGCATGCGAAATATAGCAGCCATCTTTGCCGGTGTAGAATCTATAATGCTATCATCAGCAAACTTGAATGAACACGGTGTCTCACAATCCATGTCAAAGCATTTCAAAAGCTTCAAGACGCCGTGTTTGTTGGTACTTATCTGTCTTGTTGTACTTGGTACATTTGTATCATAGTCATTGTAATACATCATTACGAGTTCACCGTAAGCAACTTTCCTAAGATATCTCTGAGCTCTATCAGTCAGTCCAATGGGTTTTATCACCCTTACTAAATCCTTTACTGCATTCAACGACTGCCTTAGGTTTCCTGTACACATCACACACAAAAATAGGATGAGTCAGTATGTTGTGTACCTATCAAATACACTCATTTTTAACTGCAAAATGAAAATGTTGTAACTAACTGTGTGTATTTTCCAAGTACACAAACTGAATCATTCTATTCTGTGTTGTATAACCTTAACTTACACATGCATATGAAGGTTTACAGGCGCCATTTTTTGATGTGCAAATATTATTTACAAACACAATACAGTCGTAGGTTATATTTTGCATGTGTAACTTTTAGTTACATAAACAATTTGGCATATCAGTGATGTTATTATGCATGTGTAACTTCCAGTTACACAGTCAATTGGCAAGTAGAGGTTAGACTTTCAATGTGTAACTTATAGTTACACATGCACATGCATTACAAACATGAAATTCTAAATGTGTAACTTATAGTTACACAGCCACTTTGAAAGTCATTGGTGACATCCTGAATGTGTAACTTACAGTTAAAAAGGCTCAATTTTATGTTTAACTACAAGTTACACACTCAGTATACAAACCACAACACAGTTGGTGGTGAGATTTTGAATGTGTAACTTATAGTTACACAGTCCCTTGTTTGCATAGTTTTACATTCAAAGGCATTCACAGGCATGTATAGTTTTTACTAGCATGATATCATAACAAGACATATCATCAAATAATCTCAACTCGTAATACCTGTTAGTGCAGATTCTGTTTGAGCGCTTTTGCTTCTTCCTCGCGCCATTTTACTTCACAAAATGTAAACTAATTTTCAAAAATAATCACAAAATCAAGAGATAAATGAAATCAAAATATCAATCAACTTACAGTTAATGTAGTAATTAAATCATATTTTAGTTCAACTTACTGTTTCTAGGGTTTTTAAACAGTAACATCTCTGAAATCAAAACAGAAATGAAATTCTTCAAATACAAATGAACGTAGAAGATGAAGAAATCCTTACTCTTAGTGATGAAGAAACCTGAACAAGTATTGAACTGCTTAGATAAAACAACGATTTGCTCCAGAACGAGATCTGCACCGAATGATTTCAACAACAACAACAAAATCAAAACGTTAATCATGTGAAATCGAAACCTAAATCAGAGGAAAATTAGAAGATAGATTCAAACCTCTCTTTAATTCTGTTTCTTCTTCTTTCTTCGTCTTCTTCTTCCAATGGTATCACTTGAATCGAAACCTAAACCTCTGTTCTTCGTCTTCTTTCTTCTGTTTCTTTCTTCGTCTTCTTTCTTCTTCTAGGGTTTTTGGATCTGAATTTTTTTTTCCTCTCTGCAACTCTCCCTCTCTCTAAAACTGTCGAATGTGGTGGTTGTGAGGAAAAAGGTAGGTCTAGTCATATAAATACGGAAGGTTATTCTGGTCATTTCAACCTCTATTAAAATTTATTTTTAATTCGGGGCTTGATTTTGAAATTCTTTTAACTAGGGGCCTCATATTACGGGTTATCCATGGGTGGGGCCTTAAAACAATTTTCCCGTAGGAAAATTATGCTCAGGACCCACCCATGGATAACCCATAATATGAGGCCCTTAATTAAAAGAAGTTTAAATCTAGGCCCCGAATTATCAAAAGACTTTGATACCCTTATGCATATTGTCAAGCCCATAATTAAATAAAATTTAAATCAAGGGCCAAAATTATTTAATTTAGGCCCGAAATTATTAAAATACAGTGTGAATGTGTAAACAGAAGTTACAGATGCATATGGCATGTGTAACCAGAAGTTACACATCCTTATGACATGTGTAATGCAAAGTTACACTTGTATATACAATTATTACTTTAATATTCATTTACAATAATTTCTTAGCATGTGTAACTAGAAGTTACACATGCATTTGTTTAGTGTAACTGAGAGTTACATATGTGTCTATCTAGTGTAACTAAGAGTTACATATGCATCTATCTAGTGTAATTGAGAGTTACACATGCATCTGATTTGTGTATTCGGCGTCAGCTCCAATTCCAGCGAGACCATTACCACATTTAAGAAATTATATTTTATGAAGTTACTTGAAACCTGAAATATAACAATAAGCAAATCTGCATATATTCCAGGAAAAAAATATAGGCAAAAGTTCATAAACAGGTAAAATCTATGTAACCAGAAGTTACACATATAATCAACATGTCTAACTAGAAGTTACACATCTAATTAGCACACATATATTTAGCACATATGTAGACTTTCTATCCTATCAAATTAGCTTGTGTATCTATAAGTAACACATCTAGTTAGCATGTGTAACAAAAATGCCTTGGATAGTTTGCCCTAGCTGCTGCTGCAATTTGATAGAAACTTCATAACTTTTTCAAGAGAATAAATGTCAGGTTTTTTGTTTGTTTCTAGGGACTGACGTGTATACAGTACAATTTAATTTTACCTATGAATATTAGAAAAGAAAGATTAGCTTGGCTGAGATATTACCTCTTGTATAAAGGCACGCACGCAGCAAATCATCCAAGTACTCGATCTTTGAAAAAACCTTTGCTGCAAAATCCTGCACGAAATTGCTAGTTAACACCACAAAAATTGTTAGCAATCTCTTCGGGGAGAACCTATTTTATTTAATGCTCACTATGAAAAACAAAAATAAAATACCAGGATCAGTATCATAATTGTTGATATACTTTTACAGGTAACTATTCATTTACATGAGCAAGATGTGGCACTTCAGGACAACAAATTAGGCTAATATATAATGGTTTCCTGATTCGTGCAAATGAAGTTCTCAAAGGAAAAGTAAACATACCGAACCACACCAAAGACCATGATACACAGTTCCACATGAACCTGGGACCATTAATCAAAAATTAAACACCAGAAAACGTTTCGTTGTTGATAAAAATTGGGAAAAGGAGGGTAATAAGAAAATGTGGAACTTCACAGGAAAGAACTGCACGGCTATGCAGTCTTTTCAAGCTTTGGAGAAAGAAACACAATCAGAGCACCATACGTAACTGCTACATGCTTTAGTAAGGTTCAAGGAAATATCAGCGAGGGTGAAAAATATAGCATACCTTACCCTATAATCAGCTAACTAAACACTCATAAAACAAGCATGTATAATCAGCTAGTACACATAAAAATGCATGTGTAATTTGGAGTTACACATGTCATATCAGGTGTGGTGGCTGTGGTAGGTACTCCAGCTGCTGCAACCATTCTCCAGTATAGCACCATCCATCACTCTCTAAGAACCATCACATGCACTTCCTACCACAGCCACCACACCTGTATCTTCCCATCACCAGTACAACCAACCAGCTGCAAAGTAAGAACCACAAGTACCTGCTAGTGCACTTCCATCTCTGTGAACTTTCATACTCTGAAAATCAACACCTCCATAACCTATAATTAGCAAATTCATACAACTTATTCCTATCTAAAAGTACACACATCAATCTAAATCAAATCATCTTAAATTAACAGTTAGAATATAAATACACACATCAATCTAAATCAAATCATCTTAAATTAACATCTAATTAGCATCTGTGCATAAGGAAAGATCTCCAAACAAACCACCTTCAAGAGTCACCTCCACAATTGAAACAACCACCACAATTAAGCGAAGATCAATGAACCTTACAAGCCCCCCCGCCTCCAGATGTTGCTAGGTCCAACTATGACAACAACAAAAAAATAAAGAAAGATATGAATCTAAAGCTGGAATTCCCATGAATGTGCAAAAGGAGCGATGGAACCGCTTGATAAATCAATAACATAAGGGAGGAAGTGATAACTTACAATGATAATTGCAGCATTACTTATAAAGAGAAGTAAAAATCCAGATATAATTTGTTTTTTTGTGTTCAATGTTGCTTCGTAGTATGCTAATATAGCAGTAGTTGTTAGAACAACAGGAAAATGAACAATCGGGAGCACTCTGGCAGAATGGTAATCCTATACCAATGAAAGAAAACACTGTAAGTTCAGTAGCAGATACACATGCTACAAAGCATTCAGTCACTTAAACTCAACCTCATCATTACTGCAATCTGAAACCTAAGCATACATCTAAGCTCACCACCAAGTCAATTCTTCAGATTCAATTGCAACCGCCATCTGTTTCACTGCCTAGAATTCAACATAGTGAACAATAAACATCTCAATCTTCTCTTCTTTGCAACCACCAAACTTCAACAATTCTCCATGGCTTCTACTCCATCTCGCAAGTTTTCTTGGATAATATATGTGGTTTTACCAGCATGTGTAACTAGAAGTTACACATCCATATAGCTTGTGTAACTACTGGTTACAGATCCATATAGCTTGTGTAACTACTAGTTACACATCCATATAACCTGAACTATGTATATTTCAGTATACTATGAAGCCACACATGTAATTGACTCTTAACTACCACACTGTAAGTTCGGTATACTATGAAAACACTGTAAGTTCAGTATACCACACTTTAAAACAAGCTCTTAGTACAGTATGAATAATTACCTTCAAAACTGGAAGAGGATAAGTCACCACAAAAGCTCCTAGTTTTACTACAGCTCCGAGAAGAAAAGTCCACTGTATCACATAATAACAACATTAGGCTCTAAAGTCAAGTTGAACTAGCCTAACAACAAAGATGATTTATTATCCAATTGCCATAACACAAACATATTTAGGAAGTTGTACACTTATCTTTATATCCGTAGCAGGGTTAAAATCATTGAATTCAATTGTTTCTCCAAATCAGAGTTGTTTTCACTTGCAACTGTGAAACCTAGCTTCAGCAACATCTGCTCCTCCTTCACCCTATTAATCAAAGACTTAATAAGTTTCATTCTGAAATGAGCATTATGTATCAATTTCTATAACAGATGTTAGCTGATGACAAATAAAAAATTCGATTCGATATATAATCTAAGTCGTGAAATCGTATTTCATCTTGTTGTTTAACTTTGAACAACTAAAACAAATCTGGATCGAACTTAAAACAATCAATCAATAAAAAATAACGCTAGACATGAGCTCAAATTAGTTCGAAAATCAAAGTAGATAAAATTCGTATCAAATAGATGGGTAAAAGAGATAACGATTCAATGATTTCAAATCTAAAAACAAAAATTCGATCGAGATAAGAGATTAAATTATAGATCGAACTTTGTTCAAGAACCCTAAAAAATTCTTATAATTTTTCTCGATTTTTTTTAGTGGTTTTCTCTCAAAAGTATGATTAAGGTGAGATTATAACTAAATTACTTCGAAAATCAAACTTTCAAGAACAGATACAGATAGATATTTGCTTGAATCAATTCGAAAATCATAGTATAAAGTTCGTAACAACAAATAAACTTATCTGCAAGTCGATTTGATTATGTAGATGAGTCTTCAGGTGTAGTTGATCTTCTTCATCTTCCATATGATCTCTCTTTATCAGATGCGATTGATCTTCGTAACAACTGAGACTACAGAGGCATCGATGGAGAAGATGAAAAACGGTGAGATAAAACCCTAAAACTTCTTTATCTTTGTTGCAGTAGAAGATCTAAAATGAGAAGATGAAAATGAATCTCATAAGAACCCTAGAATTTTTTTTCTCTGCAACCGAGAGAGATAAAATGAGAGAGAAAGAAATTGGAAGAATGAAAATATCTACTGATATTCCTCTTGTATTTATAGAAAAGGGTAATTTTGTCAATATCAAACAACATTATATAAAATTGTGGGCCAAATCTGAAGAGAATTTGATATTTGGGGCCTAATAGTATCATTTTATGAAAATATGGAGTTGACAATATATGATCCATTTGGTGGGGCTTCAAAATATTGAACCCATACAGTAGGGTGGTTCTAGTATTTTTCACAAACTGATTTGCCTGTTCCATCTTATTTTCACCGCCGCACTTCTTTCTCTTTCTCTTTTATTATTTTCTCTGCAATTGGTTGATGATGGATATACAGTGTTCATATGAAGATTAAAAGTTAGAGATGATGTTTTAATGAGTATTAGTGGTTGTTCTCTAATCTGTAAAGCGTAAAGAGCAGACTGGTTGTTAAACTGATGATTGGAGAAGCAAAAAATCTCAGAAAATGTAAACATTTAATGTTCTTTTACCCTTTCTAGCAGTTCGAATCGTTTTTAATTTGGGTATTTTTCAGAAACCGTAATTAGAATTTGGAAATTTCTTAGAAACCCTAATTCCAGTATTTAAATTTCCAATGAAATGCATGATACTGATAGCTTTGGTTTGTGTAAAATGGTGTTGAGCATCATAGTTAGGGTTTTTTTGTTAATATTTTTTTGTTTTAAATACATGAACTTCATGCTTTACAATGTTAAAATGGTTGTTTCCCCATAATTGAAATTTTTGATGATGGTATTAAATCCTTTCATTAAGATCCATGATTTTGCATATGTTTGTTTGTGTTTTAAATAATGCCTTGCTCTTATATAAATGTATATGGTTAGGAATTGAGTGAATTCTGAATTAAACTCTGAATTTTCCATGGAGCTAGCATGTTTGATAGAATGTCTCACCGAACATTTATAATGACTGCACGAACAACCTTTTTGGAGGCTGATTTCGGTGTGTATTGGTGGGGTTTTAACTTATGGTTTTTCTTCGAGAAATGTTTTTGTGGTTTTGATCCGTTTTTAGGGTTTAGGGCCCACTAGAATACTTTATTCCTAGATTAAAATACCCCTGAATTACTGTCCATGTAATGTTAGAAGTAGAGTTATATTCCTAGAAGTTAAAGTAGAGTTCTATTCATAGAAGGTTACAAAAATATAGAGAATTACCTAATATGAGTATTACTAGTTTTAGCGTAGTCTTAAACCTATAAATAGACACCTAGATTGCTTGTAGAGGACACGGCAGAAAACTAGAGGAATACTAGAAGGAAACAAGCAAGAAGAAAGCAATACCTATGACAGAAAATTAACCTAGAAGGTAAACATTGTAAGTTCTTCTCTATAGCGATAAAATCAGAACATTCTATTGCAAAAATACTTGTGTTTTATTCTTTTGGTAGCTACTTATATATCTATATCGTATTAGGGTCAAAAATTGATCAGTGGTATCAGAGCTAGAAGATAATTAAGCAATGTTTCCGGCGATGAATGGAAGGGCTTCGATCCAAGGGTAACGAGGTATTACCAATAGATCCTGATATTAATAGAAGAAAAAGAGTTTCAGTTTCTTCATCCCCAAATCCACGAGACAAGACCATGGAAAAATTAGAAGAAGATATGAAAATCATGAAGAAAGATCCGGCAGAGATGAAATCAATGAAGGATGATCTGGCTAACTTAACATAGATGTTAAAATAATTACAACCAACACAATCCAGAACAACAGATGGTTCTCATTTAGTACATAAACAATTAAGTGTTGATGAGAATACACCATTCAAAGTTGAGGCAAAAATCGAAATCCCTGTGTACAATGGTGATCTAAACCCTGAAAAGTTGGATGGCTAGATCAAATCCTTAGAGGTTTATTTCAGCACTAAGGGAATCAACGAGGAGCAAAGGGTAAGTTTCGCTAGACTTAGACTCGATGGTCATGCACTTATATGATGGGAAGCATATACGTCAGGTTTAGATACTCCAGTGACAACATGGCAGCAGTTTACAACGGATATTCCAAATTAGTTTTACCCAATTGGTTATAAAGAACGACCGCGCGAAAAATGACAATTCTTGCGACAAATAAAAGGGAAAAACGTGCAAGAATGCACAACAGAAAATTTCGCAAACAAGCTATAGCGTTGAATGTGAATGTGAGAGATCCAGAAACCGTTGAGAAGTATAAAGGGTAGAGCTGTCAATTCCTAACCCGGCTTGCCGATTGGACCTAACCCGACTTGTTTCAACCCGGCTCGGCTTGGCCCATTAGTTAAATGGGCCGGGTTAGGGGTGACATATTTGGACCTAGTACAAAACAAGTCCCGGTCCAACCCGTCAAAATACTTAATTTTCTATTAAAATTGTAATTCTTTTGATACAAAGTTAGTTCAAAACTTATTAAGAAAATTTAGAACCCGATGTTTCTCAAATCACCTAAGAATACATCGTATCCATGAACATTTAAATAACTAAGCAAGAATTTCATCGAATTTCTACTCATTCCACTGGTATCTGATCATTCAATTACACTTTAGAAATTGAACAACGGTGACAATCATATATACAAAAATTTAATGGTTCCAAAATAAAAAATAAATTGACCAATTGCAGTAGCAGAGATTTACAACATAGAACCGGGTAAAGAAGAAGATGAACTGACACATTCATATTCAAACCAATTTACCCATTTCTTTACATGAAAAAGTTTACATAATCAATCGATGTTAAAGAGAAAAAGAAACTTAACTTACAAAACTATGAACCCATGGTTCAACACTACAAAAAACCATAGATCATTCTTTCATCACGTTGTGTATGACTGTATATGTTTTATTTTGATTTTTTAGATTGAACAAAGAAAGAGAAAACTGAAGAAGTAACCAAGAGGCGACCAAGGAAGTCGAAGAGTAAAAAAGGGTCATCTGTTTTTAGGGTTCTGTATATGACGAAACTGCTCTTCTTGAATTTTTAAAAGTTAACCCCTTTTATGCGTTGTTGCCTGTGGGTGTAACCACATGTGGAAAGATAAAACTATTTTTCATTTATAAATAAAACGGAGGTCAGCTTTAACAAAACCGTCCACAGTACACTGGTTGTTCTATTGGTTAATAACCTGTAGGTTGTTTGTTCGAATCTTCACACGTAACATTTTTTTGGTGATTTAAGCGTATCTTTTGACTAATCATGTTAAATGACAAGCCAACCCGTCTAGGGTTAGGGTTGGGTTTTTTGGCTTGTACATGAACAGTAGTAGGGCAGACCCTAACCCGTCCGGGTTGACCCTAGCTTGCCCCGTTGACAGCTCTAATTATTAAAGGGGGATTACCTTTTGCTATAAGAACATAATTGGCATTATTCTCAGTGGTTGACATCGACGATGCTTGCAAGAAAGTTATGTATATCGATATGAAGAGTCAACCCTATGGAGCAAGACAATCAAGATTCGAAGGAGAGATTGTGAACACTGCTCATAAATATGGAAAGACGTATCATGTCATGTCAAACAAAACTAACTAATACTAATGAGAACTGTAAAACTGATCGACACTCGAAGAAAGGATGTTGGAAATTGCATCCGGAGTTGAAGCCATCTTGGTGGAAAGACTGTAAGCAAGCTGTCACAACCATCCACAATGAAGAAGAAAACGAAGAAGAGGAAGATGAGGTAATTTACAGATCGACTCAACTTGGTCACAAAATTGCGATGATGACAAGAAAAGGGGTCTCAACTGCGACAACAGGAGATGTCACTGGTCCGAAATTGGCGATACCAGAATCTATTAAAGAAGAGCTATTTTGGGTGTATGCTCAAGTCGACAAGACAAAGGTCCTTACTTTACTCGATAGCGGATCACAACAAAACTTGATATCTGAAATACTTGTGAAGAAGTTGAATTTGAAGACAACACCACACTCCAAGCCATACCCGTTAGGATGGTTGAAGAAGGATACAGAAATGCAAGTGACTGCTCAATGCACCTTCGAATTCGCCATTAGCGGGAAGTACATGGATCAGGTAACATATGATGTTGTACCATTAGATGTGTGTCACATTGTTTTAGGTAGTCCTTACCTATGGGACAGAGATGCAACGTACTTACGAAGAGAAAATATTTGGAAGCTGGTAAAAGATGGAAAAAGATTTCACATTCTAGCTTCTAAAGAAAAGAAGAAACTACAATTTCTGGCGGCGCAACACTTGGTAAACACTAATCAGAAGTTCAGTCTACTCACGGTTCGAAAAGCTTTCAAAGAACTTGGTTAATTGATTTGTGCAAACTCTTGCGAGTGAACTAAACCCGAAAAGAATGATCTGCAACAGTTGTTAGAAGGGTTTGAAGACACCCTGCAACATCCGCAGAAGGTACTACCAAAACAGCATGTGGAACCAGAAATCAAGCTACTTGAAGAGAAAAATGAGTCGCCATCAATACAAGTTGGCAAGACTTAGCTCTAAGGGAAGTAACAAAAGAAGATATGATTCTTAACAAGAAGACACAGACGACTAGAGTTGGAAAACAAGAATTGTTTCAAGAACGTCGCAACGGGACCTGCAAAGTGGTACTCAAGAGTGCAACTGCAAGTTAAACTTCCCCGCATCTTAACTCAATGCTTTTGAGGGACCAAAAGCCTCCAAACGGGGGAGATCTGATCCGTTTTTAGGGTTTATGGCCCATTAGAATACCCTATTCCTAGGTTAAAATACCCCTGGATTACTCTCCAAGTAATTCCAAAAATAGAGTTTTATTCCTAGAAGGTAAAGTAGAGTTTTATTCCTAGAAGGTTTCTAAAATAGAGAGAATTATCTAATATGGGTATTACTAGTTTTAGCGTAGTCTTAAACCTATAAATGGGCACCTAAAATGCTTGTAAAGGACGCGACAAAAAACTAGAGGAACACTAGAAGGAAACAAGCAAGAAGAAGAAGCAATACCTAGGGCAGAAAATTAACCTAGAAGGTAAACATTGTAAGTTCTTCTCTATAACAATAAAATCAGAACATTCTATTGCACAATACTTGTGTTTTTATTCTTTTGGTAGTTATCTCTATATCTATATCATATCAGGGTCAAAAATTGATCAGGTTTCCTTTATAACCTGTCAAAAGGGTATGTCGTTTGGGTTTGTAGTTTGGAAGTTACATCTAAAAATGTAGAGGCAGTCGCGACTAATTTTCTTGAAGGACAGCACGTGGCAGAGTTTTGTTGGTTGGTTTTGGAGTAGTTCGACTCTGAACTAGTCGTTGGAGTCTTCTAAGGAGTTGTAGAGGGACATATGTGGTTTCCAACTAGATGTAATTTGCTTATTTTCATTGAATAGTGAATCTTGTAGAGAATTTTTAATATAGGCCTTCAAAGCTGAAAATCCTAAAATGGCAGGTTGTGTCATTGTTTGTTGGTGATTGTTTAAGAGACCGTTTGACCATTTGAGTGTTAAAATAAGGTTTTGAGTGTTAAGTGCTTGATTATGCCAAGACTGGAAGGTCTGATTTGTGGGTGTCTACAAGACTGTTCGTCGTGTCGTGATGATTACTAGTGCTTAAATATAGTTTGTGCCTGATTTTTCCGGAAATTAGAAGTGCCTGATTTTCCCAAAAATTATGAGTTATGCTTATGATGGTTATCGTGTGGCAATGTATTCTAGGATGATAATTTTCATTTGAAAAATAGTTTCCCTCTGACAGAGAAAAGTGGTATATATGTATATATAGCCAGGTAAATTGAGAAACTCTCAACTGCTACTGTATGAGAGTGAATACTCTAGTCTTCGAGTTTATTAGTGAGTTGTATCACTCCATTTGGTTTTACTGTTCTTGTTGATGGTGGTGATGGAAAGTTATATGGGTTGATGATGGTTAAAATGGCATTTGCTTATAAGATATAAGTTCTTTATTTTTTGAGTTTTTTTCCTTTTGCTTAGTGATTTAATGTGATGGTTTTGAACATGTTGATGGAGGTGGGAATAGACCCAAGATGTTGATGGAGGTGGGAATGGACCTCCGCTGCTATGGTGGTTTTGGAGATGTTGATGGACTGTTGCTGCTGCTTTGGTGGTTTTGAAGATGGGGGTGGGAGTTGTTGTTGCTGTACTGGTCCGCATTCAGAACACGACCCACCATGGATCCTACAGGTTCACCATTACAGATTCAGGGGTCTAGATGGTGTCATTTATCTAATTAACTATGGTTAAGTTGTTACTCGGTTTATAAGTGAAGGGCATATAAGTAAAAAATTGGGACCGTTTTTTTCCAGAACTGTTAGATCGGATGGCTGATGACCATTTTATAAACCAAATTAAAAAGTGTGATGATTTCGTAAACCAAATTACAAAAGTGTGACCGTTTTGTAATTGGCCCTATCAAAATGTCCAAGGAACAACTCTCTCATTACTTTTCAATGTAGATATCGTATTTTGTGTTTAGATTGGCACAGATGTGTTGTCTTTTTTTTTGTCTCGATATATACTTTGGTGTCAATTGATATAGTGTCATGAAATAGTTTTTATCTTCCTGGTAGTAAATGCCACAACTATATTTTTCCAATGCTGGTTATAAAGTTTGTTGTTTCTTCTGACGAGTTACAAGATTGGTGCCTGTTAGAGATAAGGAACCAGCTGTATAACAACCTCAGTTTGTGAGAGTCATAGGCCAATATTTACGTATTCAGTTAGAGTCTTCTAGTCTTAGTCAGAGTCTGTAACAACTTCAGTTTTGGAATACTAATATAAATAAGACTCTGATATCTCCACAACACTTGTGTAAGATATTCACCAAAACAATATTCTGACTTGGTATCAGCCTTGATCCAGTCGCTTCTGCGCATATCCATTACCACTATCAAAACAACACACAACAAATCAAAAAAAAATACACAAAAACAATAAGCGGGGAGCAAATCTGCTAAAACTCAACTTCTAATGGCAGACACAACAACAACTCTGAGACATGTTCAGATACATCATCTTGTCACTTTGAAGCACACAGAGACGAATCACCATCTTTGGAAGGCACAGTTTCGACCCATCCTAAAAGGATATGATCTGTCAGGCTTTGTTGATGGCACAAAACCTAAACCTCCTCGCCATCTTCCTGAATCTGAAAAACTGAATCCAGCGTTCACAGCTTTTGAATCTCAAGATTCATTGATTGTTGGTTGGCTGAATTCAACCCTCACACCAGAAGTTCTTAGCACTGTCTCTGAACTCACAACAGCAAAAGAAATATGGGAGAGACTGGAAGCAGAATATGCACCCAAAACGTTTGCTCACCAGAGTTTCCTCAAGAAGCAACTCCACTGCATGCACAAAGGTAATAAATCCTTAAAATCTTATCTCAATGATGCAAAACTTCTATTTGATCAACTTGCTGCTTCTGGTTATACTGTCACACCTGAAGAGAAGAAACAATGCATCAGAAATGGGTTAAATCAAACTTATGATCCCATTGTCACTGCTCTTAGAACTGTTGAAGGAATGGATATACAAACCTTTACTTCCCACCTGCTCTCCTTTGAGATGAGGGTTGAGCAACAACTTGCACAAATCCAGGCGCCGTAAGCCAACTTTGCTGCTTCTAGTCCCAGCAACCATGCTAGGACTGACCCACGACGGTTCCAACACCAACATCGTGGACAGCCTCCTCCAAACAACAACAATCGCCGCAACATGCATCACAACAGAGGCCCGACTAATGAAGATGTTTATTGTCAGAACTGTAAGAAACGGAACCACACAACGGATCGATGCTGGTTTCGTTATGATAGACAAAGTTTTTCTCAGAACAAGCCACCAACTGCTTACCTTGCATTTCCTGGAGATTCAACTGGTGATCAATAGGTCATCGATTCTGGTGCTACACATCACTTGACTGCTAATGTCAAAAACTTGTGTGTTCCACATGAATATGATGGCACTGATACAGTTAAAGTTGGTAATGGTAATGCTTTGCATATTTCTCATATTGGTAACGCTGTCTTTACTTCTAATAATCGCCAATTCAGCTTAAATAATGTGTATCATGTGCCAAAGATCAAGTCGAATCTACTGTTTGTTAATCAATTTTGTAAAGACAATAATGTTTGCTTTGAGTTTCACACAAATTTCTTTGTTGTGAAGGACAAAACCACGGGAGCTTTGCTGCTAAAGGGGAGGAATGAGAATGGCTTGTACGTGTTTGATGGGCTGGGAGACTTAAGAAAACCAATTCCTCCAAAGTCGTTTTTCTCTGCAAGCTTACCTATCTGGCATCAGCGTCTTGGACATCCTATGCTAAGCACATTATCTAAGATAGTTAATAAATTTTCCCTTCCTGTTATGAATAAGAATTTTGGTTTCTGCCACTCTTGTCACATTAGCAAGAGTAAGCGCTTACCATTTTCTCGTAGTACTACAGAATATATTGCACCGCTAAGTCTTCTTGTTTCAGACATCTGGGTCTCTCATGAAATTTCTAGAGCTGGTTATCATTATTATTTGTTGATTATGGATGTTTTCTCCATTATACATGGGCTTTCCCAATGATAAAACGTTCAGATGTATTCAATATCTTTCCTCAGTTTCATAAGCAATTGGAAAATTTAACTGGTCATAAGGTCAAGACTTTCCAGTCTGATTATGCACTTGAATATAAGAAGCTAACTTCTTATCTCAACAACTCTGGTATACAGCATCGCTTTTCTTGTCCTCATACATCAGCTCAAAATGGTCTAGCTGAGCGAAGGATTAGACACGTTACGGAAAGTGGCCTTGCCTTATTATTTCATGCACAACTTCCTAAACATTTTTGGTCTGATGCTTTCGCTACTGCTTGTTATCTGATTAATCGTTTACCTAAGTCATCCACTGAAGCAAAAACCCCTCTTGAGCTACTCTACAACAAACAACCAAATTATTCTTTCTTACGTGTCTTTGGATGTTTAGCATATCCATGCCTCCGACCTTACAATTCAAACAAGCTAGAACCTATATCTTTACCCTACATATTCTTAGGATACAACCCATCTCATAAAGGTTATACCTGTCTTCATATTCCTACGAATAGAGAGTATATTTCCAAACACGTACGGTTTGAAGAATCGACATTTCCATTCTCTCCTCCTCCACAGCAATCCCAAGAGGTAAGTCCAAACTCTCAATGTACAAGCACAGGTTTTTTGAGTTTATCTGTTTTTCAATCATCCCCAGCAGTTGTATTGCATCCACAAAAAACATTGAAACCTTTGTTGCATCGGTCACCTACTCCTTCTCAGCTTCACAGTAATGATCCTCAACTACCTTCAGATACTTCAGTTAATACGTCTATTCAGTCTGCGACTAGTGCATCCCCTGAGGTGCAGTCGCAAGATACCATGCAACAGCAAGGTCATATAATGGTTACTAGAGCCAAGTCTGGCATCACTAAACCAATCCAGAAGCTATGTCTCGCAACTACAAATCATCCGCTGCAGGATGCAGAGTTCATGGAACCAACATGTTACTCAAGGGCATGTACAATTCCTGAATGGAGGGAGGCTATGGACAATCAGGTTAATGCATTAATTAAGAATGGAACATATATTCTCTAGTTCCATATGAAGAAGGGATGAATATAGTGGGCTCTAAGTGGGTGTATCGTATTAAGAGTAATCCAGATGGTACGGTGCAACGTTATAAGGCTCGCCTAGTGTCTAAAGGCTTCAACCAGCAAGAGGGTTTATACTATGGGGAAACCTTCTCACCAGTCATCAAACCATGCACAATAAGGTTAGTCCTGTCAATAGCAGTTATGAATCAGTGGCGACTGCGACAGTTGGATGTGGAAAATGCCTTTCTTCATGGAATTCTAGAAGAAGAAGTGTATATGAAGCAGCCTTATGGATATATTGATCCAAACTATCCAAAACATGTTTGTAAGTTGCATAAATCGTTGTATGGTCTTAAACAAGCTCCACGTGCATGGTTCTCTCGTCTAAGTAATCATCTTCTCAAAATGGGATTTACTGCATCCATAACAGATTCATCTCTGTTCATTAAAAAGTCTGGATCTTCTATAGCCTATGTGTTGATCTATGTTGATGATATAATTGTGACAGGCTCAGACTCAGAAATGGTGGATAATTTGATTACAGTTTTGGGATCTGAATTTGCTATAAAATATATGGGAAGTTTATCGTATTTTCTGGGTGTTGAAGTGTTATACCAAGGGCAGTCTTTAGTACTGTCGCAGAGGAAGTATGTGTCTGATCTTCTGCGACGCACCAAGTTAGATGGCATCAAACCTGTGTGCACACCATTGGCAACCAATACTAAAATTCAGAAGCTGGGCTCTGAAAAATATTCTGATCCAACACTCTATCGAAGTGTTGTAGGTGCACTGCAGTATCTTCACCTTACACGACCTGACATTTCAATCGCTGTCAATAAGGCCTGCCAATACATGCATGAGACATATATAAAACATTGGGAGCTGGTGAAACGCATTCTGCGATACCTGAAGCAAACCATAGACTATGGGTTATTCTTTCGACCTGGAAGTGGTTATACGATGAATGCATACTCTGATGCTGACTGGGCAGGTAGTCTGGATGACAGACGGTCAACCAGTGGGTATTGTATCTACTTTGGAGGCAATTTAATATCTTGGAATGCAAGGAAACAAAGGACAGTTTCGAAATCCTCTACAGAGGAAGAATATTGTGGCGTTGCTATTGCTACATCTGAGCTCATTTGGATTCAATCTTTACTCGTTGAGTTAGGTGTGGTCACTCCTCCACCCTCTCTGTGGTGTGATAACATTGGTGCAACATATCTCACTGCCAATCCTATCTTCCATGCTCGTACGAAGCACATTGAGATAGACTATCACTTTGTACGAGAAAGGGTTGCACGCAAAAAATTACATGTTAAGTTTGTCAGCAATCGTGATCAGCTAGCTGATATCTTCACAAAGGGTTTGACATCACCAAGGTTTCATATCATCCGAAACAAGTTGAACCTTCGTCAATTCCAGTACAACTTGAGGGGGGATGTTAGAGATAAGGAATCAGCTGTATAACAACCTCAGTTTGTGAGAGTCATAGGCCAATATTTACGTATTCAGTTAGAGTCTTCTAGTCTTAGTCAGAGTCTGTAACAACTTCAGTTTTGGAATACTAATATAAATAAGACTCTGATATCTCCACAACACTTGTGGAAGATATTCACCAAAACAATATTCTGACTTGGTATCAGCCTTGATCCAGTCGCTTCCGCACATATCCATTACCACTATCAAAACAACACACAACAAATCAAAAAAAAAAACACAAAAACAACAAGCGCAGAACAAATCTGCTAAAACTCAACTTCTAATGGCAGACCCAACAACAACTCTGAGACATGTTCAGATACATCATCTTGTCACTTTGAAGCACACAGAGACGAATCACCATCTGTGGAAGGCACAGTTTCGACCCATCCTAGAAGGATATGATCTGTCAGGCTTTGTTGATGGCACAAAACCTAAACCTCCTCGCCATCTTCCTGAATCTGAAGAACTGAATCCAGCGTTCACATCTTTTGAATCTCAAGATTCATTGATTGTTGGTTGGCTGAATTCAACCCTCACACCAGAAGTTCTTAGCACTGTCTCTGAACTCACAACAGCAAAAGAAATATGGGAGAAACTGGAAGCAGAATATGCACCCAAAAAGTTTGCTCACCAGAATTGCCTCAAGAAGCAACTCCACTGCATGCACAAAGGTAATAAATCCTTAAAATCTTATCTCAATGATGCAAAACTTCTATTGGATCAACTTGTTGCTTCTGGTTATACTGTCACACCTGAAGAGAAGAAACAATGCATCAACAATGGGTTAAATCAAACTTATGATCCCATTGTCACTGCTTTTCGTTCACTCCTTTTATTTTATTTTTATTAGCGTAAGGCGTTTGCTTCTCGTTTCAGCTTTTATTGGGTGAGGAATCATCTTGGATTGAAATTCTGCATAAGGTCTGTCATGCGTCCGAACAGAAAATTCCTTGATGCTTGTACAAAATAGAGAGTTGCTTGACAACGATTACTGAACCATCTAGACGCATGCCTGATGTAACGAAATAGAGATCAAGTTTAGGAGTATATAGTTTTGCATCAAGAAAGTCACACCCAATGGAAGTGGATCAAAATTTGGCCAGCAGGAAAAAAAAAAGATATCAGCAAGAAACTCAAAGTTACCTTGTAAACTGGAGCAAACCCACCTTCAGTGTGTTTTATGTTTTGACATCGATGATGATGATAATACTTCTCTCCTCCGGTGGCCGATCATTTCCGAGCCACCACAATTAATGAATATCGAGTAATCTCAAAATGTCATCGTCATTAAATCACCACCATTACGAGCATAAAACATCATGATTTGGAGGTGAAATAGTGCGAGTTGAGATGGCTTTCGCCTATAGAGATGATAAATCGATGGTGTACACCTAAGGGCACCATGCACTCCATGCCATGGATAAAGATCCTAAAAGATATTTTTTCATAAAAGAGAGTATGTACTCTCACTATTCTTTCGGGGTATCTTAGCCATTTACGAACAAAATAGTTCGGTGAGCAAGTCAGTGTACTTGAGCGGCGTAGGTCCCACACATAAAAGAGAATGTACATCTCCCAAAATTTTACTTTTTCCAGAACAGTAGATGATGTTATCGTCGTTGTTGATACGTCTTCGAAATCTTCATTTCTTCTCGATAATACTTGTATGTTTCAACATTTTATACTTCCTAGTCCAACCTAACAAAATTGACTTTAGTAATCTAATTAAGCGATTTATGATTTTTGATATTAAAATATGACAATCAATCTTAACATGCCAACGCTTGGTGGGTTCAACCGAACAATACTCTTACATTTCTCATGTTGATGATATTTTTATATCCTTTTCGTTTGTTGAAATAATGTCGACTTGGGAACAACTATTGAACGATATTATCATGCTTCATGCCCAAGTATCATTAGTCCATTTCTTCAACCTGACACTTATTTTCCGTGTTTTTCCCCAGGTGATTATTATATCATAAAAATTATTCTTGGTGACCTGTAAGCCAAGAAAAACTAGTGGATCCAATCACAAAATTCAGAATTTTCCTTGTGTGGTTGTCACTTTTTCTATTTAGTTTGAGTTGACAAGTTACAATGAAGTTGAATCAGGCTATTTCAAATTTGTAAGTAAATACTTAATGTTTTGGTAGGTGAAAGCATGCTGTTGCACTTTACAAATGTGTTCGAGACCATTTCTGTGTATTTATTTCAACCTACAAGTTTTCCACAGCATTACCTACTGCCACAACTCTAAAAATGTGATTTTCAACTTTCTGGTCATTAGTATTTTTTCCAAAATAATAATAATTGATATTAAAAACCATTTGACGTACCTGATTCGAACCAGTCCTAAGGACTTTTGCCAAAATTATTGTTGGTAAAATTCAACTGCTACTTTGTGGTGACGAATTTACTCTGATGACTGAACTTACATCACCTGAGGTTTAGTTGTAGTTTAATCCAAGTTATCTACCGTCATTGCTGTAGGAATTTCCCAACATAGCATAGAGAGGAGTGAGAAAGAGACTTGAACACACACAAAAACTCAAAACTACATTGGTAAAACTTTCTTCTGCATAAAACTTGTTCTGCATTATTTTTCATTAATAAAAACGTCTTTAAACTATTCCTAAACACTAACCCACTCACTAATCCACTAACAATAAATTCATAAATTATTAGCCATAAAACTCCAATCCAAACGTCTAACTATTCCTAAACACTAGGATCAGCCCACACCACTTTTACACGTCCACGATATACCACGTCTAACCGTACCTAATTATGAGGATTAATTTCAACATTTTTTAGATACTAAATCAATAATATTTTTGAATTAATATTTCCAACAATTGGTTGCTTATAAATTATCTCAAAGTCTGCGATATTTGATCCAGCACCATTTCGGTTAACAATTCTGCTAATTGACCTTCAAGAAAATAACCGGATGTTGCAAGTGACGGTTTAGTATTTAGCGATTGTTTCGTGGGAATAAGCACAACCGACCTTAGCTCAGTTGGTAGAGTGGAGGACTGTAGTTGTATCAGATAATCCTTAGGTCACTGGTTTGAATCCGGTAGGTTGGAATTTTTATTTGTTAAGTCCAGTAATATCAATCTTCTTTCTCATTCTCATTCCTTCCTCATCGTTTTTTTAGTTTTTTGGTACTCACAACCTCTTTTCCCTGGCAGTTGAGCAAGCAAAAATCCTGGTATTTGGGGTTACAAAGGTGTGACCGGGCCATTGGGTATTTTGGGTTCGTGTATTTTGTTTAGTTTTTATGCTTCTCGATAACTATCTGGGGTTGAGTGTATCGGGTCTGGAAATTTGTTTTTATCCTTGGAATTGGGTATTTTGTTTTCTGCCATTGTGCTTCTCGGCATTTATCCGCGCAGATAAATAGAAGGTTATTATTGAGGCGTCATACTCCAATAGAGGGGCTTCACTTGGATTCTTAATGTCCAAAAAAGTGGTTATGGGATATCCTAACACATATACAAAATGTCTAGATTAACCTTTTGACTAAAATAAAACTTAAAAACCGTAGAAGTGATTTTACGTCCAGGATTGGATTAATTCCAACCGTAGAATTTTATTTGCATGTAGTTTTACGTCCAGGTTTGGATTTCTTCCAACCGTAGAATCCGATTTTACGTCCAGGTTTCTTTTAATTCCAAATATAGAAGTGATTTTACGTCCAGATTTGGATTATTTCCAACTGTAGAAGTGATTTTACGTTCAGGTTTGGATTAATTTCAACCATAAATTTTTATTTGCACATAGTTTTACGTCCAGGTTTGAATTAGTTCCGACCGTAGAAGCTCATTTTACTTCCAGGTTCCTTTTGATTCTAACCGTACAATCTGATTTTTATCTAATTAAATTAAATTAAAATTAACTAAATAAGGGTTGTTTAGTCATTATAAAATTATTTGAAATAAGGGTTTTTTGATATTATTTATGGGTGACCCGTTTTTGTCTTATTAGATGACGCCCATCTAGTGAAATGTGACGTCCCAATAATAGCCTTCGATAAATAATGGTGACATTTTTGCTACTATTTCACTGCGATAAAACTGATGGACTCTGCTATTTATTTTCAGGTTGCAATTATAATAGCTTACAATCTATTTCCAGTTTTAGTTTCTTCTTTATCAAAAGTTTGAAGGCTTTTTTAGATGATGGCCAGGAGTAGAAAGATTTGCAGCTTCATCCCTATCTATTTCAAGTTGTTTTTGTTTGTTTGTATTGTTGATTTTCTCACTCAAAGAATTATAGCAGACTCGGTAAATTATTTGGTCGGGCTTGGAAAAATTCATGGTGGCAGCTGCAAGTTCTTGAAACCTAAACTGGCGGCTGCAGTATAACCTAATGGTATAACCTGACGGCTGAAACTTAAACTACTGGTACGTACTGGGACATGTAAGTCGGCTGATTCCTGTTTCATCATTTCTGGAATTTACTCTTGTCTATTTCTGTTATATTTCTCTGTAGAAACAACAGTGTTGATATGGCCGAGTTGTTCTAAGGCACTGGTCCGAAAGGGCGTGGGTTCAAATCCCACTGTCAGCACTTCATTTTTTGTACCAGCAACTTACGCTTTGCCTGCACCTGAAATCATTTCAAGCAAGGCAACGCCAAAACTATAGATGTGGGGTTGTTGATTTGAGGTTATGTAATGCATTCTGAATTACTGGAGGATTTGAGTATTTTCTTCCTTTAGCTGCAATTTTCATCCTCGTATTATAGTCCGGGGGCATCTAAGCTTCTTAATGGGCGGAAGGAAGATTTAAACAAAAACAATGACATCCATTTTGAAGTATCTTAAAAGTGAGGTCTCAATGCAAGAAAAAGACAGAGTTTGTAGGTGACAACCAACTATTTGAGTAATCAGTAGAAAAAGGAAAAAATCCAAATTTTCGTATGAGCTCTGGCGATTAGTCGTGCGACGTTGACCTAGTCAAACCCAAATTTTCTCATCTTCTTCTTCGATCAATCTCTCATGTCTCTCTGTTTCTTCTCAATCCTTAATGGTTTTCTAAATCATTTCAGTGTTCTTTTCCTTTTCAGATGATAATTTAGATTTCCTTTAGAGTTAATTTAGTTTTTCTAAGTTACCCTAATTTTAAATTTTTCTCAAAACCCTAAATTATGATGTCTAGTCTTTTCAATTAATTTTGTTATTTGCTATTTTGTTTTGTTTTCTTCTTGATATTATCATGTTCAAATTTGTTTGATTAATTTGAGTTTTCAGTTTTGTGAATCGGGATACAATTTTATTTCTAATTGATTGTCTATTTGTTGTTTTTCTGATTAGGTTATGGGCTGAAGGAGGTAGCAACATAGGGTACCGAGTTTCACTATTTGAACAGATTGGGAGGTTTCTTATGGGTATGGTTCTTGCAAATTTCAAAGCTTTCTTACTTTGTTTATAGTCATTATTTCTCTATTGATTGGTTTGTGTATTCTACTCGTTCTAGCATTATGAGATCCTACTTTTGTAGGGATTTGGTTATTGAAGACAAAAATACGTTTATTTATTGTTTTTATCTTGATTCAAGGGATATTATTGAGATGATTTTGTTTCTGGGGTTTTTTCTAGTCTCATAATTACCTCCATAATAGACTGTATAGATTGTCAACGATGCTTTTCATGGTTGAAGATATCCAAGATAAACTCTTTTTTAATACAAATTATGTAAGTTAATTAATCTGAAGAATTTGTTAAATACAGATTAATTTTATCCTCAGATTTTTTTTTGTGAAATTTAATCTTGAGAATTGTTTAGCTCAGAAGTAATTCAACACTTTGCATTTTGGTTTGTAAGCATGGGATGGGATAATGTAATAACCGATGGAATTTTAGTCTGTTGAGTGAAGTTAGGGTAATGGATTGTACTAGAACAGCTAGAGAGAAGTGTGAAGTAGTTTGGTTATATTCTTTCATAATTGTTTATACTGATTATCTTCTTTATAATATGGAGTGGTGGTCTTCTTTGTTATTCAGAACACAAATGCTATCTTTACTGCTTAGTCTTCAATCATTTGCTCTTACGATATGTTTCTGTATGGAGAACACAAATTCTATCTTTACTGCTTGGTATTCGCGGAAAATATGGAGTCTAATGTTTTCTGAGAATTCAGTTTACAATAACCCAGATATATGAAGTTGTCTTAATAAGGAAATTGTTCTTGAACCTACTCCTATAGCAATTCTACCTCCTGAACTTTTGATCTCCGAAGAAGAATTTGAGAAAGAAGTAAATCTCATGATGGTGGACTCGATGGACTCTATGGATGCAGAACCTCCTTTGGCACATGACCTTGTAAGTTTTACTCTGAACTTAATACCTATTGTGTTTTTCGTTTGTGCAAGCTTTATAGTTTTTTATTTCTACTTGGAATCATGAAATTTCTTTGTTGGAATATAAATGGGTGTTGCGCGGATAAGAAATGGTTGCATCTGTCGAATATTTTTAGAAAAAACAAGCTTGATGCTATATATCTTATAGAAACAATGGTAGATATAGACATTGTTAGGAAATATACTTATCATCTTCCATATGATTCCTGGTTTATTATCCCTGCTGTTGGAAAATCTGGTGGTTTGGCTCTTGGGTATATTTCCAGTGTTTAGTAGCTCTCATAATATGATTCATATCATGTGTGATATAACTCCAGTGATTAAAAAATGTATTGTTACTTTTATTTATGGAGCTCTTAACATTAGTGGAATGAAAAATAAATGGAACATTCTCAGTGATATGAATGAACAAATACTCAACCATGGTTATTATTAGGAAATTTTAACTTTATTCTACATGCTTCTGAAAAACAAGGTGGTAATATGGACAATTCTCTCCCCCC
>NC_039368.1:119184136-119232137 GCF_003573695.1 Papaver somniferum | reverse complement strand
CCCCCCCCCGATTTTATTAGATCTAAGCTGGTTGATATGAAAATGAATGAAGTTTTTGCTTTTGGGAATCCATATACTTGGTGCAATAGAAGATTTAGAAATCCTGCTGATTTGATATTTGAAAAATTGGATAGAGGTTTTGTTAATGATGATTGGTTCTCATTGTTGCCTCATACTCGTATTACTAATCTTGCTGGGATTTATTCATATCATTGTCCTATCTTGCTTAAATGTTTTCATTTTGAACAACATCTTAATATCCCTCATAAATTCTTTAAATGCTGGCAATTAAATCCTGAGTTTAAGGGTGTTCTCACAAATGCTTGGTCTAAAGAAGTAAAAGGTTCCGCAAGTTTTGCAGTAGCAGGTAAACTTAAGAATCTTAAGTATGAGCTTAACCGTTGGAATGTTTTATCTTTTGGTCATATTAAGACAACAATTGGTAGACTAAATGATGAAATTGAAAAACTGCAAGGTATGCCGTATTCCCCTACTATTGGTGATTACATTCTTAATTATTCAAAACAATTGGATTACTGGTATGAGGTAGAAAATATTTTTTACAAGAAAAAAGCTAGGATTGATTATTTCACGCAGTATGGTAGAAACACAAAAAAATTTCCATAACACTGTGAAACTTAGATATATGTATAATACTATACACACTGTTAAAGATGAGTAAGGAAACTGGATTGAAGGTAGGAACAAGTTGTTCCATTAATTTTACTTCATAAAATCTTTTTTCACGCAGTATGATAGAAGTCTTTTTTCACACAGTATGATAGAAACACAAATCTTTTTTCAAATCATTTTAAAAAATCTTTACTTCATCAAATCCGAGTAATTCTGACTTAGATGCAGTTATGTGTAACCTCCAACCTATAGTCACTGATGAAATAAATAAGTCTTTGGTGGATATATCTTATGAGGAGGAGATTTTTAAAATGATAAAGAACATGAAATCTTGGAAATCTCTGTGTCCATACGGCTCTCCTGCTGGTTTTTATAGGGATAATTGGGAAGAAGTTTCATCTGAGGTTGTCTTGCATGTCCAAAGTCTTTTCAAGACTAAATTTCTTCTAAAGCAAATGAATCATTCTTTTATTACTCTCATTCCTAAGGTAAACAACCTGTCTACTCCTAATGATTTCAGACCTATCAGTTTGTCTAATTGCATTTACAAAGTTATTTCAAAAAAATTTAACTAGTAGGCTTAAACCACTCCCGGACTCTATTATTTCTCCTTATCAGTCGGCTTTCATAGAAGGTTGACAAATTCATAATAACATTATAATCAGTCAGGAGATTCTTCATTCTTTTAAAAAGAGAAAGAAAAAAGTTAAGAATGGTTATATAACAATTAAACCGGATCTTTCTAAGGCTTTCGATAGATTGGAATGGACTTTTATTTTTTCAGTTTTTAAGTGTTTGGGTTTTTCTGAATATTGGTGTCAAATGATTTATTAATGCATAAGTACTGTCTCTGACTCAGTTTTGGTGAATGGCTCTCCCAGTGAGTGGTTTTTCCCTTCTCGTGGTATTAGACAGAGTGATTGTCTTTCTTTGTATATCTTTATTATATGTATGGAGGTTTTATCGCAACTTCTTATAAAATATGAGCATGATAATCTTATTCAGGGTTTTAAATTTTCGAATGATAGGCCTACTATTTCACATCTTTTCTTTGTCGATGATTGCATGCTCTTTTCTAAGGCTTCCTTAACTTATGCTAGGAATCTTATGAAAGTTATAGATGTCTTTGCAAAAGCTTCTGGGCAAGCCATAAACTATGATAAGTCGGGTTTCATTACTAGTTCCAAAACTCATCATAAACATATTAAACTTCTGGCTAAAACCTTAAAGATCAAACTTCTGAGTAATTCAGAAAAGTATCTTGGTACTCCCCTATTTATTAGCAGAGATAAAAGTAAATCTTTTTAATTTGTTATTGAAAATTACAACTCTAAGTTAAGCTCTTGTAAAAGAACCAATATGAATATTGCTGGTAGAACTGAGTTACAAAACATGTTATATCAAGTCTTGTTGTTTATCAGATGTATTGTTTTCATTTACCTAAGAAGATTACTTCGAAGATTGATTCTATCCAAAGAACATTTTGGTGGTCTAAAAAAGACCTTAGACATGCAACTTACTTTCGTTCTTGGAGGGATTTGGTAAATCTAAAAAATGTGGTGTTCTGGGTATAAGAAATACCTATGTTACTAACCGGGTTTTCATAAATAACTTAGGTTGGAGATTATTGCAAAATCCTGAGCATCTTGTTTCGATATTCTTGAAAGACCCAACGCCATACGTGAGAGCCGCACATGTGTTTCTATAGGTCGGCTTAGGGTTTACAGTGATATAAAAGTAGTGTTCAATTCCATTTTCATTTTCATTTCCAATTTGGAATTTCACATTGTTGTCGGCTAAGCGGCAGTCTTAATGTTAGATCCATTTCTGTAAAATTGTGGTTGATTTTAGTGTTCTCGGATGATTTTAGTCTCATTGATCTTCATTCAATCTATCTGATTGATTTTATTATTGATCACAAATCAGTTAATTTATATATTATTTATGGAGGAGCAGAAGAAGAAGGGAATCCTAACCCGGTCTAAGAGGAAGCTGGAGATGGATGATGTTCCAATTGCGTATATGGAGGAGCAGAAGAAGAAGAAGAATGAAAACCTAACTCTGGGGAAGAGGAAGATTGAGATGGATGGCGGTCCAATTGCTTCTAACAAGAGATGGAAATTGACTGCTCATAGAACAGCAACAGCTGAATCTCCTCATCAGAAACTTCCTCATGAGGTAATAGTTGATAATATATTGATAAGGCTACCAGTTAAGAATCTTTCAAAAGAATGTGCTTTAGTCTGCAAGTTGTGGTATAAATCAATAATACATCCTCACTTTATATCCTTATACACCTTATTTCAATCTCGCCGCAACAACAATAGATATCCAAATCTCACATTGGATATTCTTAATTCACGATTTTTTAGAATTAGACATCTACAGCAATGCACTTTAAGGTTAGATATAGATGATGACAATGATAATGATGTATATTATTTTCGTAAGATGACTGATCTCTGCATTTGTAAACAAGAACTAGTAGGTCATTGTAATGGATTACATTGCTATAGAGCATGTCTTGTCCATGGACGATGTTTCTTTCATATAACAAATCCTAGTTGCAGACCGGAAGACTTTATGGCCGCAATGTATCCAGTGCCTGATAAAGCTATCATTTTTTGTTGTGGTTTCGGGTTTGATTCTTTAGCTAATGAATACAAAATTGTCCTTGTTTACTCCAATACATCAACTACTTTAACTGATATTCATGACAAATTCAAGTGCATGGTTTTCACACTGGGAAGCATATCATGGAGAGAGTCGTCTACTCCTACTACCCTCCCTGTTATTGCAGTTAGTGCTGGAATCATACAGGAAAAGATGAAGAAGAAGGTGATTTTGTCAAGGATGAGTTTTTCTAGATCAGCTATATATGTTGGTGGAGCTCTTTACTGGAGGGTACTTACTAGAGATCAAGGGTTTGGTGATAACAAAGAAGAGGATCAGGAGACGGAAATGCTGCTATGTTTTGACATTCACAATGAACAGTTTCAACTCATTTCTCTTCCTCTTGAATGTAGCTTAAAGATCAAGACGGGGACAACGACAATAACTACTGAGCAGGAGCAACAGTTAATTGATCATCGTCTTTTGGAATTTGAAGGATCTCCCTGTATAGCACGTCTACAGACTGGTGAGCAAAGGAATAATGGCAACTGTTGTTGTAAGGTTCATTTGTATGTATTGAAGGACAGAGTCAATTCAGAATGGAGCGCAGAGATTTTTGATGTTTGTGATAATACTAGTATGATTCAAGATATGTCTAATCCTCCTCCCTGCATCATAGCAACAGCTACTTCATCTACGACTGCGACCACCACCACCGTCACAACTACTATTACAGTTGCAGCTGCAGCTGCCACTACAACTGCTACTACAACTACTAGTACTACTACTCATGCTCCTCAGCCAATAACACAGATAATGTGTGCATCTGATAGAGTTATCTTGTACTGGTTTGATAACGTATGTGTTCAGTTGTACGATTTGAGGAGAAAACGTCTCAAGATGGTGAAGTATTCGCCTGTCGATCCCACAAAAGATGTTGAGTTGTTTAGCTGCGAGGTAAGGCGCCATGTCTTCCTTATTGATGATGTTGTTGATGTTGATAAACTTATTTATTGTAGACGGGATCATATCGGCTATAAGCTCCATAGTTATGTAGAGAACTCTCTCCCTCTTAAGATCTTCATACCAAAAGAATGTACTATCTTGCGGGATTACATGAACTGGTTGCTTGAAAACAAGGATATAGAGGATGGACTAGGTTATGTATATACGGATGGAAAAAATAGAACGCCAGAATTTCATTGTTTTTGCAAGAGATTATCCAAGGAAGGGTCTCGATAAAAACTCATCTTCATTCATCTCCAATGAAAGACAGAATGTTTCTCTTTTTTTCTTCAGGGTCAGCCACTGGAGGAAGAAATGAAATTTTCTTCTTGTTGACGATGCCTTAATACTCTGAACAGGTAAGCTTCTATTCTCTGCGGTATAAAAAGGGTGGTTAGAGATTTGCAAGGCCTCGTGTAGTAGTAGAGGGGTAAGGTCCGTGGGTGGTATTCCCGTGGCTGAGTCGGAAAGTCAGCCTGCAGCAGGGATCAAAAAGATTATCAAGCCATTATAGTTTATCATGAATCCGTTGTTAAGAAAGAAGATTTGATATTTCCTTGGCAAACAAAGTTGCTCGCCTGGTGGTTCTCTACCTCCCGTTCTTCATGTATTATGACCTCTTTATCTTCTTTGCTGATAGAGGTCTAGTTTCTTAGTTTTCTTTGTTGCTTCTTATTCAGCTGTTTGTGTTGTGTGCGGAAACTTTTTGCTTTGCACCTTAACTTGGTTATGTGATAAGTCAGATTCTATTGTTGAGGCCCGTGTGTTTTGCCTTGATAATTTATAATGGTTCACAAGGGGCTTATTTTTCTTGTAATTGAGACGTGATATATTTCGACAATTCCTAAGGACAGCAGGATTTCTCTTCCTAGTTTCATTAGGAAGGGAAAGAGTCAAAATAAGAAAGAGTTTTTACTGGTACTTAACAACAAGGAAAAAAAAACAAAGAGATTACATTCAATTAGAAACACTGATGATCAAAAACATTAGATCTTGCCCTCTCTAGTTTATACTACTACTATTCTTCGATCCTTCAAAATGATTCCAGATTACTTACTACCTTTGCATATATGTTCAAAAACTGAAAATCTAAACTTCCCTTCTACTGCTGAAACTCAATTTCTTCTAAATCAAAATTCAATCCGTCGAATCCTTACTCTCAACTTTTTCCTTCTAAGGTAATAGAGTGGCTGCCATTTTATGAAAGTTAGTTCCAGGAGCTTCCGCCAGCTCCTTCGCCCAAGCTTCATCCTCCACCTGCTCTTCAAAATCATTTGGGTTCATGCGGCCATCTCTTTGATTCTCGCCGATTAAATCCAGATGCTCAGCTTTCGAGAACTTAGTGAAGTATTTACGGTGAAATCGGGCCGTGTCTTCCACACATTCATGCACACAAAAATCCTGCAAAAAAATCAAATGAGAATTGAATACTGTTAATACAATGATCTCACAAACAGGACTAAGTAAGCTCTATTACTTGCAAAAACAAACAGACAATGAAATCAGCAAAGTATTAACAAAAACCCAAGCAAGATACAACATCAGAATTTAAGCCAAAACTACTTTAACTCAATTATACTTGCAAAACAACAAACCAAAATAGAATACTTACATGATTTCTGAGTTGGTCTTTAATAGCATCCCAATTTCCAATAATGGCTGGGTTGTGCTGCTGATTAAACGCTATAATGGAAGGTACCACAAAAGAAGCAACTCCGAACCACTTAATGTAGCCAGGACCAGAATTCAACAAATCAAACAGTTGGTGAGGAAAACGTGGAACATTAACCTCTAGATTTGGTGGATCATCAGGATTTATGTCGTTGTCCTCTAGATTTTGCTGCTGATCTTGCAGATTGAGAAGATTTTGTTGTTGATTTGGTTGCAGGTTTTGTTGATTGAGCAGATTCTGTACTTGATTCACATGATTTTGTTGTTGATTTATAATATTCTCATTGAGTTGAATTTGAGGCACCACTCGAACCCGTGATTTCCTTCTTGTGGTTTTAGATGTACTCCTGGCATTTACTAGACGCGCTGCTTCAGATTCTGCTGCTACGGCCATTTTTTCGAGTCTGGTACGAGCATCTACAATCTTCTTTAGGCTTCTAGTCACAGCTCCTGTCGTACGGACAACCAGCTCCTTACTCTGCTTTTTCTTTCGCCTTTGATTCTCAGGCTGTTGATTCTCTACATTTTGATCAGGGTTTTGATTCTCTACGGTTAGCTCTGTGTGAGATGTAGAGAGACCCGTGTTTTGTGTTAGAACGGAGTGAGAAGTTGAGAGAGCTTTTTGTGTTAAATCCGTAGAAGGATTTTCTTGATCAAGATCTGTGTGAGATGTTGAGATATCGGTGTTTTGTGTTAGATCGGAGTGAGAAGTTGAGAGAAAGGTTTTCTGTGTTGGATCTGTAGAAGAAGGATTGTCTTGATCATCAAAAGCAATTGTATCAAATTCATTGAAGAACTCACTGTCATGATCACGGATGATGGGGTTTTCAGTTAATTGAGTATTTGAGATCTTAAGACTGTGATCGGTGGCTGGATTTCTGGTTACGGTGATCTCAAACCTCAACCCTTCCCTTTTTCTCTCAGCTTCATTCAGATAAGAAAGATAATCCTTCCTGAGACCACTATACATACTCTCAAACTCGGTTAATTCAGCTTTGATGTAGGCGATATAAAAATCAATATCATCCACAGCTTGATCATACACATCCCTTTCTTGAGATTTTGCTTTCTCAAAACCATCACCAACCCTATTTAATCCAAACGTCATGTCCTTCCCAAACTCCTTTCTAAATATCACATACTTTGAAGAATTGGGTACTCGACGTGATTCCCCTCTACTCTCATCCGCCATGGATACTCTCAACACTTAGATTCAGAATTGAGGAAAGAAGCTCTCACCAGAAATTAGAAAAGAGAAGAAAAGACTGTTTCCTTTATAACCGCCAAAACCCAATTTTCCGTCCTAAATAAGCAATGTTGCTTGTCAACAAACTCTCGTATGAATGAAATGTATGTACAAAATTGACCTTGAAAGTTTTGATATACCGACCGATATCCCTAAAATCATGACACCGAGCCGTAAAAATAATATCAATGCGATGTACGAAATTACCCTTTAAATTTTTAACAGGGCGTTATGATCCTGGTCAATCAAGGGAGCAGATTTACCCACGACAGATGAACGCCTAATTCAAGGTTGACCAACCATGCAAATAAAGCAGCTTCAGGTGAATAAAGCAGCATCTAAACACTTGAAAGATAAAATCTCATATCCTCAAATTTCCGCTATTTCTTCCAAACTCTTTACTTTTTTTTCTGTTAGTAAATCAGCAAACCATGCAGCAATTGCATTGGCAGCTGTTTCAGCTAGTGCAACAACTGCCTGTAACTATATGCGTTATTCTCCAGCTTGTATTTTTCACATTTTAAATCGGGAAGAATGAGCAACTATGCTCAAAACTATCAAAACCATATTTGCTTTGAATTTTAATTTAATCTAAGATATTTTCTTATAAAAAAAACACTTAAAAAACCTCTACAAATAAATCTTCCATATTAGTGGCTGAGATAGGCTTCTTTGTCTTTAGTTTTGTGAAATGACCGTCTTGGTGAGGACATTTAACAGTATATGACTAGTTTAAAAAGGATAGGAAAAATATTTAAAAAGGAAACCAAATTCACTCGACAATATACTGTTGATTTAAAATTTACAAACTTGGAAAACCTAACTTGCCTTGTTTAATTTTGTGGAAGTCCAAATTAAATTTGAAAATCGATTAACTATTATATTATGATTTTTTTCTTTTAAATCTATATTATAAGGGACAATGGTGTTTTTCCATATGGACAGTCATCTACATTTCAGACATATAAAGGACGGTTCAGTTTGAATCATATGTTTGGGTTTTTCAATTTACATTTTTAGCATATAAAGAAGGGTTGAGATTGAGACACTGATTTAAGATTTTCAATCTACATTTCCAAGGGTCTAGATCAAGCCACATATTTCAATCTCCACTTCACCCTCCCAATGTCATTTATTTGGAGTTATTCTTCACATTCAATGTGAAACTATTTCTTTTATTGTAAATTAAACTCTCTCTTAATTCATGCTTCAAAAAAAATTGATTATTTTCTTTCAGCTTCTTCATCGTCTTTTTTTTGTTCATCAAAATAAAAATAAGATAAAAGATCTTCTTATGCCCGTAATATTTCAATTTCTCCAATATGTAAGATATTTCTACCAAAGAAGATCTCTTTATCATCCATTGCATATTGGAAAGTCGGTTAGTTATTATATTTGTCCTCTTATAGATTGTACTTTTTTATAGTTTATTAATTTTCATCAACATTTCTTTTCATCCAATGAGTGTTTTTAAATCTGGGTTATTGAGAAATGTTTCATATTTTTGATTTTTTTCTTTTTGTAGTTTTAGGGTTAATTTTTATAAATATTAGATTATCGTTCATTAGATTCATCAAATTGTTTTAAAGCGCAGTAGCTGCAGCATTTTCAACTGAATGTTTGTATTGCTCTCTACTCTCTACTCTCTAAATTAGAATTTCATTTTTAATATTGTATGGTGAATATTTTTATTTTTCCCCAAAATTTTTTTTGAAGCATGAATTAAGAGAGAGTTTAATTTACAATAAAAGAAACAATTTCAAATTGAATGTGAAGAATAACTCCAAATAAATGACATTGGGAGGGTGAAGTGGAGATTGAATTATGTGACTCGATCTAGACCTTTGAAAATGTAGATTGAAAATCTTAAATCAGTGTCTCAACTTCAACCCTTCTTTATATGCTAAAAATGTAAATTGAAAACCCCAAACATATGACTCAATCTGAACCGTCCTTTATGTGTCTGAAATGTAGATGACCGTCCATATGAAAAAACACCATTGTCCCTTATAAATACCACCTAAAGAAAGGGAGAAGGGACACCGGTTGGTTTTCTCTGTCGAGGTAAATACCAATATTTGATTTTGTATATTGAGGTTTGGTAAAATCTTTTCATTACGTATTCCATATGAATTTAGCTCTGCTAGAGTCCATTGTAGCAATGTTCACGAAGTATAATATATGATATCATTATTATTAACATGTTATTTAGGTATTTTGCACAAGGTCGGATTCGTTTGCCAGATATATATAAGGTCGGTTGAAAGGTTTATTCACGTTTCTGTACCGTTGGTCTCACTGCAAGCTACTTTTGGACCCTTAATACAAATTGAGCTTGGATAAAGTATAAAATTTCGGGTTTTTTTCCAGGGACCTACTATATGTTTAGTTCATACAATTCTCAATAAGTTTTAAGCTCAGTTTTGTATAACATCACAGAGGTTGGAGCAAATGTAAATTATCAATTATGTGAATGCTTTGACAGAAGGTCTACAGATGTTGACAGGAACAAGGAGGTTGTAGAATTGTAAGTTTTCTCATATCATTTGTCTCTTTTAACTCTTTATGCATATACTTCGAAATAAGATATTTTGTTATTAGAGATCCAACACCCAACACATTGGTTCTTGCAACAGTCTCTGTATTTCAGTTTTTACAGGATAACTGAAAGTCAGAGTTTGTGTTATTAGTGGGTTACCTGATAATTATACCGATATCGGTCTGTGAAATCTGTTTGTTGGGAATTCATTGAAAAAGGAAAAGCTAGAAAATATTTTATGAAAAATATGTTGGTACTGTCCAATAGCAACATAGATTATGAACTGGGATTGTGGTGCCGCACATCGGTTGGTTCAATAAAAATTCAATTTTGTTAGGGAATAAAATCAGTAATTTATTGCTTGATGATTTATGTTCACTGTAAAATGATGGATGGAAACAAATATATGGTGGCATGTGTCGTGTTAATTAATGAGACTAAAACTAAATCTTACATCTCTTTCCAATACTGTACTTAGCTCCCTACCCTTGTTTTATTCTCATGTGTCTATGATTCAATCGGGATAAGATCATGTTGAGTTAGTGTGTCACTTTCTTATAGATTATTCGTTTGAAATTATGTTGAGTAATTTATTTTGATATTGTAACAAATTAGAAAGCATGTACGATATCCATGAAGAATTTCCTTAGGCACAATCTTTCCTTGTAAAAGTTAATTTGTAACACCATTTCATAATGGATATGGATATGAAACTGGAGAAAGTTTGGAACACCAATAACACTACCTTCTTACATTAAAAATTACTTTCTCTTGCATTTGGTCGTTGTAGCAATCTCACTTCAAGCTACTCTTTTAAATAAGCTATTAAATTTCATGTCTTTTTAATATAATGTGGAACTGATATTTTTCTCAAATTATAGGTGAATTATTGGAACTCATGCTTTTGCAAATAATGTTTTTCGTTTCATCGTTAGCATGTTGATACCGATGAAAGATTATCTTAACAATAATTCCACTTATACAGATATCGACAATCATTCTCGATATGGAATGGGCTATCTTGAATAGTTAGTTAGACATAGGTTAAATTTGGCCTCATGTAGATCAAGCATTAATGTTCCTTTCAAGGTTATGTACAAAATGATGTGCATACATGTATTCTCTTTGATTTCTGAAGTAAGTTGAATGTTAATCCTATATTTTTATATGCATTAGTAAAATTGAAAAAGTGTGTATGGAACCTCGACATGTTGGATTTTGGGGACATGAACACCAGCATATGCATCATATCTTATATTCTTTTTCTCTCTATATACAATTTTTAGAACTTCTGTTCCAAAGTTTCAAAGAACTTTTTAAAGGTATTGGAATAGTATAGGGTAGTAGTCATGTAAAAGTTGTTATCGTTCAATTTTTAATGTTTCCATATTTTACAAATATTTACGTAAAATTCCACAATTCCGCTATTTATTAGAGATTTACATGTTTTTGGTTAATTATTAGTCTAAAATTATATATTCAAAAAAAATTTAAGTATGCTTCAACCAAAAAACAAAAAAGACAAATTTAAGTCAAAATAGGTGATTGTTTATTAGAGATCATCATCATAGCAGTGTCTTGAGCAGCGTGTCTAACGTACGTATGTAAAAAATAAATTCTAATAACAATAGGTAAAAATGACACAATGTAATAACATTGCAGTTAGATTTAACATGACATATGTCGAAATACGATAAGAAACAATCATTTCGCAACACCGAGAACAAATTAAATCCCGTGTCGTGTCATATCCTAGTTAATATATAAAGGGAGAAAAATCCACATATTTCCTACCAAAATAAAAGGAAAAATAAATAAAATCCACACTTATTCTCCACCTATTTAATGTTTTTGCAGCGCCACACCAAATAAAAAATACATCGCTATAGGGCAGTGTGAAGCCCCGAGCACGCCAAATAAAAAATGCATTGCCACGAGGTGGGGCGAAGCCCCGAGCACACCAAATTTTAATAGATAAAAACAAAATCTACATATTTTCAGTGAAAATAAAAGAAAAAAATAAATAAAATATTCACATATTCTCAGCCTATTTAATGTATTTGCCCCGCTAAACCAGATCATAAATACATCGCCACAGGTGGGGCGAAGCCCATAGGTCATCAAATCAAAAATGCATTTCCATGAGGCGGGCTGAAGCCTTGCGCAAGCCAGGTTAAAAGGAAAATAAATAAATAAAATAGTATTTGCCTTGCCACACCAAATCAAAAATACATCACCACAGGACGGGGCGAATCCCTGTGCACACCAAATCAAAAATGCATCACCCCGCGCACATTATATTAAAAGAAAAAATATACCCGATTCCTAGCACATGCACAAATCTAGTCTAGATGATTTACGATGCTCCAAGACATGTCGATGAAAATGGATGGCTCAGATATAATGATCAAAGTAATACAACCTCCGTTTCTGGAAAATTGTTACTTTCACTTTTTCATTTTAGCCTAAAAATACCCCAAATTGAAAAAATGAAAGTAACATTTCTCCTGAAACGGAAAAAGTATTATGTCAGATTGTAGTGTGGTTGGTTATAGAAAAAGATAGGAACGAGTACGCCGTCTGTTCTACAGTTTCTACTTTATTTCCTATATTACGAAGAGTCCTGAATATACTCCTGTTTTTCAAAGCTTAGTATAGGGGCCTTCCAGGGGCTTGGTTACGAGGCATCCGGGATTTAGTAAATGTCCATGTTTTCTTTTAGACGGTTAAACCTAAACAATCCCCGAAAAAATTAAAAATTAATTCTCTAATTTTAATCAACAACAACATAACAAGAATGATGTAACGTCTTATTAATATGAAGGCCTCTTGTCAATCCAAAAACTGATACTTTTAGAATATCTTTTTAGTAGGAAGAACCTAAGCATGGTCTATGATTTCTGATATTTCCTTGTTTGCGGATTTAACTAAGTCTTAGATAGCGCAAATTGAAGAGATAATATGCCCCGCTTTGTCTTCTCTACGATTTACGAGTACTTACTCGTACACAGAATCAAACAAGAGGAGGTTGTCTGATGAAACGTTGGCCTTTGCTAAGGACTTTTTAGGAGAGATGAGAACTCTCAATGCATCTCAATATAAAACTATAAATGCCATCAATCAATTTTCTATAATAACCTTCATGCATATATATATATATATATCAGCCGACCAACATTAAGTTTAGGGTCGGGTGACAAATGGATTGATAATGTTCCACCCGTATTCAACTCATGAAAGTGTTCGGTTTCAGAAATTCATCCGCATCCAATCTGCCAAGAGACACATCAAGTGTCCACCCGCCAAAATACGAATCGATTTGGATAAAATCAGCAGTTATGCATGTTTTTACTGACCCCTACCTAGCATGCATATATTTTTTACTATTTATGCTTGGGAAATGAAGAACACTTTATATATAATGGTGGTTATTTCTCTTTCAAGCCCTTTAAACTTTTTATTTATCTGTTTAATAGCTTTATAAAAAGCCTTTTACCTCGGAGAGTCGGAGTACAATTCCTAAATTTTATTATAAAGTTAGGAATTTATATTCTAAAGTAAAAATTCATTGAGATAATAAAACGATAAATTTAATGTTTATTTGGAAGGATCGAGAAAACATTAAAAACATTAGTACACCATCTCCTGCGTGTTTTTCATCAACTTTAACTCAAATTTTCCAACAACAAGTAATCCACTGAGCTACATAACCTGGCTAAATTGGGGCATATACCATTTAATTGGGCCTATAATTAGGAAAAAAAATGCCACTAGAAATCTCTTCACACCACCCCTTATCAAAATAATTAACTAACTACTTATTTTACCCCTGATTAATTAACATTAATTAATTGTATTAAGGGTTAGTTATGTTTTGGATGTAAGATTAACTAATGTTAGAGAGTTCTTTAAAACATCGAACATTTTGATTTTTTTTCCGTAAACAGTTCACATAATCGGTTTACGTTCATGCACTTGTAAACCGATTCTGGATTGGTATTTCCAAATTCCCAGAGGACATTCACAATCGATTAACGTTGACATGTATATAATCCGATTTTGATAATCGGGTTTTACATATTACATATATAAACTGATTGTTTTCTTTCATACGAATTCTTTTTTCCTTCATTCCATTAATTATTGTTATAGGATGCATTTAGCACGTGCATCAAGCCTTTAAACCCCTAGGTGACCCTAGTGGACGAGTTATAGTCTCGTGAAGGTTTACATAGATGTCTACCCACAAAACCTAACCAAAAACTTCTAAAGCCATCAATCTTCGTTCGAATATGATACACAATCCAAGTAGTCCGGGTTATCCTCCGGGATTCGTTCTGCCAAGAAGTGATAGCTTGCATCGAAGGCGAATGCTTCCCCCTTTTCCTCCAAGTAGCGCGCTTTCACGACTTTGTGCTACAAAAACAAAAAAACGAACTTACATTTGTTAGTGGTGTTTCATTGGAAGATAAAACAACATGGGTTACGTAAAACAAACCACAAAAATACTTACAAAAGTTTCAATGTACAAATTGAATAGGCGAGTGTTAAAAATCCGAGGTTGGATATCTAAAAAAGTAAGTATCGCATTTTCGATAACCAAGTGCCTATCATAAACTTGTTGGACACTTCTTCCATTAGGATTTCCAAACTCTTTCCCGAATGTGTTGTGTACTGTAGTCCAAAAGGTTACGGAATCCTCCTTTTAGGAGGATTGACGTCTAAGTTGAGTTTAAGCGTACCATGCTTTGGTGATTGCCAAATCTTAGATTGAATCAAATGATGCCATTTATTGTATGTGGAGGTATAAAATGAGTAGTTGTGGAGTATATGGAGTGTGGGGGAATAAAATGATCAATTTTGGGGCAAATGGGGTCCAAGGGTGAGGTCTCTATTTTATAGAGAGTCCCTAACGACTATTTTTTTTTTGAAAAAAGTGAAATAATTTGGTATAATCGGTCTTTTAGAAGGTCTGTAAAACCCGATTGTTTTTATATGCCACCAGGAATCGGTCTTTCTTGTAACCAACGTAAACCGATTAAAAACATGTTAATATTTTGAATTTTCACCGAAACTAATAGGTTTATATATATTCATATGTGAACCGGTTCTATCTTGAAAAACATACATGAAGAATAGCTTGCACAGTCGGTTTATGTTGACATATCAGGTAGACCGATTGTTGGCATGTCAGGATAGAATTATCGAGCAATACATAATTATAATTAAAACTTCAAGTGCATTAAGTTCAACACAGAGATCATCCAAAATACAAAACTTAAAAGAGTGTTAAGAACTAATAACCACAAGTCTTATAAACCTAAACTTTTAATATCTAAAAACTTAAAGAGCAGTAGCACCGGCATCAGCAGCAGCAGCACCACCATCAGCAAGAGCACCAGCACCAACATCACCACCATCAGGATTCAGGAGCAGCGGCTTTTGCTTGAGCCTATTGTTTCCACATACCTTCCATTTCTGCATGGAGTTCCCTCTCAGCTGAAATCATGTTTCTCCTCATCCTAGTGAACTTCATGATCTCATAAAGCTCCTCCAGTGCAAGCTTGTCAATCAATGCGAGGGCTTGTTCAAGACGGGTCTCACCCCCAAAAGAAAACTTATATAGGCTTCTTTCTGGCACTCGTTGTGGTTCCCTAAGAATGTCTTCCAAGGTGATCTCTCGATTGTAAAATGCTAGGTTTACGAAAGTCCATATCTAATTGAAAAATAAACAAAAGTCAAATAAGAAATCGGTACATAAAGAAATATATGTAATCCGATTCTGAAGAAACTATTAAAATCGGTTTATACGGTACATGGTGAAGAGACTATGGGAAGGAAGATGAAGAGACTATCTTAATCGGATTATACATATTACATATATAAACCGATCCTGGTGATGTATTTTCATATTTCATTTCTAAACCTAAAATAGGTTGATGTTAATCCTCATATAAATCGATTACTGTGCATGTTCTTCATGGACAAAAACAAAACCCAGAATTGGTTTATTCTATATGTCAACAAAACCGATTCTGGGTGTAATCAGAATTTTGATGTGTCAAAAATGAAGATTTAAGCATGTAAATCAATAAAGTATAAAGAATCATAGAATGATTTGATGGAGATTTACCTTTTTCTTGGTTGGATCGAAGATCGTCGAATTAGAGGATGAGTTTTTTTTTACTTTGATTAGGATTTTGAGAATTTGGAAAGTTTATGATGGAAATAGAAAGTTTTTTTAGGTTTAGTTTTTTTTTGTTTTTGGATTTACTGAAAATGGAAAGATAGAATTTATATGAGAGAATTGTAGAAATTAAAGTAGGGATAAATTATTATTTTTGAGAAGTTTGGATGCCCAAAATAATTTGATGATGTGAGAAGGAAACTTTGATAGGTAATTTATCCAGGCTACATAATAGCGGGATAATAGCGGGTTACTCTTTTTCTCTTCAATTCATTTCGTGCAAAGGTCTTGTTGGATTGGACCATATGTTGTTACTAATGTTTTTCCTTATGGTGCAGTTGAAATTACTAGTCTTAGAGACAACTCGGTTTCCAAGGTCAACGGCCATAGATTGAAGCCATACTATGAGAACATCGCTTATGTGAATTTGGACGAACTTCCATTTGAAGATGTACTCCCTCTGGAGGAGTAATGTGAAGCAAGGGCTAAGTCGGTCCATAGACTTTAAAACAAGCGGTTCATGGGAGGAAACCCATAGGTTTTGTATTTCTTATCCTTTTGCTTTTTATTTTTGTTTGTTTATTTTTCTTGTTCCATATCATGTTAGGATTTCCCACCTTGACTTTACTAGGACGATTCAATTACATTGAGGACAATGTAAGGTTTAAGTGTGGGGGAGTGGTTAAGCATATTTAAAAAAAAATGCGCAAAACCTCCAAGTTGTAGAGATTTTAGAGTCACTAGCATACTTCTAGGTATGTTTACATAGAGAATTCTGACCGACATAACTGAACTTGGAAGTGTTAGGGAACTACGTTCGGATTTCTTGCTTGTTAGAGTGTTAAATAATGGATTTAATCATGCCGGTGATGCAAATTAGGAGCAGGGAGAAATACATTATTAGAGTTGCTGATCAATTACTAGTGGAGACTACCCGTGTTGATATCATGTGAGGCACCGACCAAATTTTCTTTGTAACGGACTAAAAAAGCTTTTTTTTGAGTGTGTGTCACCGTACGTTAATTCCGGGTAGAATGGTGAGCTACCCAACCTCCCACCAATAGAAGCACTACTCTTTGATCTCTTGAGTGCTAATTTTTTCAATCATGAAGGTGACGTCTATAGATGAAAGCCTCCTTATTGTAGTTCGATTTGTAGTTAGCACCATTCTCTATCTCGACAACAACGGGTCCATAGAAACACCATCATCAACAACAAGGAGCGATATCAAAATCTACAAGGAAAGTTGAAGACGTTTAAGGTTAACAAGAAAAGGAACAAGAAAAGAGCAAATTTAATATCCAAGTAAAGCAACATACAATGAGCATATTTTACATACATGTTGAAGACTTACAATACAATGAGCATAATTCTATATCTAAGTATGTGGTGGGCCCGGGAAAGCGTATAAAATTGAAGCGAAATGAAACGGGCCTACAGTAATACCGCAAGTGCACGGTTGTCAGTTATAGCTCGTGCAAGTACGGGTCGATCCACAGAGACTGGGTGTGTTTTGTAGTGTTTAACTATTTGGGCTCTAAATTGGCTATTGGGCTTCTAATTGTGCTTTGGGCTTAGTGGGTTTTTGTAACAATGAAATGGTTTTAGGCTCAGTGGGCTTTTGGATTTTTTTGAGTTGCACTGGGCTTTGGGCTAACAGTGAATTGGGCCTTAGATCTTAACCTGAACTGTGGCTGGGCCTTGGGAAGTAGGACAGTGGAAGCAGACAGCTGCAGTAGCAAAGCTGGTTGAGGTAGCAGCAGCAGCAGCAGTGGAAGGGAAGCAATGCAGCTGTCAGACCAAGATAAGGCTCTAGGCCATGACACTGGCCAAGGCAGACTAGCACAAAGGCTAAGTCAAGATAGCTAGCTCTAGGACCAAGCTGAGACAGGGCAAAACAGGGTCAAGGAAGTGCAACAATGCAGTGAGTTAACATGGGAGAATAAGGCATCAAGCCAAGATAATGACATAAAGAAACCATGAAGCATAGGGCAAGGCTGCAGTGCTTATGTACAAAGTAAGGTTACAGTGACAGTGGCAATGATGTTGCATATTTACAATGTGGTAATGGCAAGGAAACAATGGAAGCATATACAATGGAAGTGAAATGGTGATTGTTAACAGTGGCAGTGAAGGAATGAGGAAAAGTGACAGTGCAATGAAACTAAACAAGAACAATGGAAGTAAACCAAGGCCTAAGCCAAGGGCAGGGGTGTGAAGAAGACAGGGAAGTAAAAAAAAGGAAAAAAAAAGCAAAGCCAAGGCAATGGCTTTAGGCATTCATCTAGAGTGGGAAGAGAACCAGCTTGCTCACAGTCACTAGTGAGCACTAGTTTCTCCCCACTGCTCAATCAACTCAATGCTCTAAGGCTCTAACCTAGCATTGACACACAACAGTAAACTAATCCTAACATTTGAGAAGCTAACAGTTGACAAAACAAGAGAGCCTAGGCATACAACTAGAGTGGGAAGAGAACCAGTTTGCTCACAGTCACTAGTGAGCACTAGTTTCTCCCCACTGCTCAATCAATCCAATGCTTCAAGGCTTCTAGCCTAACATTCCATCACTTCACAATGAACAAACTTAACATTTTAGGAACTAAACCTTAAACACTACAGTGAACTAACAGTTGACACTAAAAGTGAACTAACATTAAACACAAAACTAAATTGAAATTAGAAACAGACAGAAATCATAAGAACATAAATTAAATGAACATGGAATTAAACATGAAATAAAACAGAAATTGAAAATTAGATAAAATTGAAATTGAAATTAAAGTTAACCCTAAATTGAACATTTGAGAAAATGAAATTAAACCTAATTGGTTACTTGGCTAGTCCAAGAACACCTTCTATTCGACACCCTTGTGTTCAATTTATACAAAAAGGGACCTATGAACCCTAAATTAAAAACCCTAATTTTACAGACCTAGGGTTTGATTTTTTTTTACCTAATTTGATTGACAGGTCTTCACCACATCGTCGACCCATGCTTTATCTCTCTGCTCTGATTCTTCTCACGCTCCTGCTTTGTGTCTAGCATGAATTACTTCATCAACTCCACACCCTAGGGTTCAGAGGCGTGAGTGTGGGTTTGATGAAACAATAAAGGCTAGGTGGATGGGTTTTTTTTTCGCAGATATGGGGGGTAGTTAGTGGCAGTTGGTGTAGGTGGTGGCGATGGCAGTGGAAGTAGCAGGTGGAGGTGATGGTGGCGGAATGGGTGTTTCTGCAGAGGAATGGGGGAGAAGAAGTCGATGGGAATGATGGAGGGTATGTTTGGTTAAGGTATAGGCATTAGGTACTAGAGTGTTGGTCGGGTGTAGCGGATTTCGATGTTGGCGAATCTGAGTCACTGGATGCGAAGCTGTAGGTGAATCGGATGGCTACCCCTGAAGAGGCTGGTAGCGACCATCGGATGTCTTGATACAACAAAGTTAACGACGAAGATAGAGGTTAGGTGTTGTAGTGTTAAGCGAAAGTATCGATATTTGATGCACAGGCAAAGAAGCGACCGTAGGATCTAAATGTGATCTAATCTGAAGGCTTGGAATTTAGGCACTATGGTGTTTTGCAGGGACTTCAGATTTTGATGAACGATGAAGAAGCGACCATTGGATGATGAGATGGATCCGATCTAACGGCTGAGAATGGAGGCGTGTATGGATATATAAAATGGGTTTGGGTAAGGGTTTTGGGCCTTGGGTATGCCAAGCCCATATCTTCTTCAAGAACAATTCTTCCTTCTTGAGCCCATTCCTAGCTTTTTGGACGTGCGCTCCATTCTTTGCGGCTTCCTTGCGTAATTTCTTCCGGCTTTTCACCACTCTTCAGCTCTTTTCCGCTCCGCAAGTTATCCATACTTTATTTATTACCTAAAAATGCAAAATTAAGTAAGAAAAATATTTATTCTTGAAAACAATGAAAATACAGAATATGGGATAAAATGTAGAATTACTGCACAAAAGATGAGTTAAATGCCAACAAAAAGGGATAAATATATACAATATTTGGCACTCATCAAATACCCCCAAACCTGAATTTTACTTGTCCTCAAGTAAAACAAAACTAAGGAAATCCTAACTATACCACTGTCGCTGGTCTCTCGAATGCATTTAGCGTATGCACTAAGCCTTTTAAACCACTAAGTGTCCCTAGTGGACGAGTTGAAGTCTCGTGAAGGTTTGCTTAGAACGTACCTACAAAGTTCTAGGTCAAAATATAAGCTCAGATTCCATCAAATGTGACATGTGCAAGTCAGTTTAAGCTCACAGCAAAATGGAGGTGTCAATCTAGCTATCAAGGCACAATCCTAGCACTGATAACAAATAAAGACATGTGATAAGAGTGTAAAGTGTATCTACACATGTGTAAAGAAAGATCTGAAGTTATGACTACTAATCACCAAGAGATAGTTTCTCAGGCTAAGAACCAAGGTCGAAATCTAGCTAGCTGTCCGGACTTTACGAGAATTGTGAATGAGTTGGAGGTATTTCAAAATTACTCGCGTTGTACATCAATGGCATACACCCTTCCTTGCTTATTACAAAGAAACAACAAAATGACTATTTACATGACTCTTATTTACATTGATTACTCTCTTTTTATTTTTGGAATAAGAGAGGATGGAATTGATAAATACTTGATTTTTTTTTTTTTTTTTTTGAAAAGGAAACACTTTTGATACATATACAAAAGGAAACAAAAGATTACATGACACTTTGCAAGAGGTAGCCCTTTTTGATGCACCCAGTTAAATTCGATGGTTGTCTTTCTTAATGTAACCTCCACCTTCTATCCCAACCAACCAAAGAACAAGCTAGTCAAGTTTCGTTCAGTATTCTAAAGTGATTGGCAATCGTGACTTCCTATCAAACACCTTGAAGATCGAGGCCATACATGTATTGGTAGATCGTGCGCGTGCAAATTTCTTATCACTATGTGAATTGTGCTAGAATCAGGGTGCCTAAATATCTAGACTAAGACTCCTAATAATTACATATTTGCACAAGAGTCAACATTTCAAGGTAAATGAGCTCCATTTTTTATGTTTTTTTTTCTTTCAATTTTTAATTTTTAATATTTTTTTTTTTATTTTTATTTTTTTTAAAAAAGAAAATAAAATTTGGTTTTTGAATGGGAGCAAGCCCACTGTTTGGTTTTGTGTTTGCTTTGGCTCAGCTGGTTTGAAAACGTTTGGTGAAACTGAGTCCAAAATCTCGGCCTAGAATTTGGGTACTCGGCCCACTAACGAGTTAACCTAGCGTGATCGGTTACAAGCTCAGCTGGGTTTAAAAACCCAGAATACAAAATACAAGTCCAAATTAAACAAGCTCACAAAAATTAAATACAAGCCCACAAATTAAACAAACAAGCCCACAAAAATTAATTACAAACCCAACAGAAAATAAAAAGCCCAAAAATTGGCTTTAATATTACAAGCCCACAATTAAAAATTGGAAGCCCACAATTCGGGTTCTCTGAATGGGTTACCTTTTAAGCACAGCCCAGCTGCTCTGATATTGTTGCAAAAACCCAGTTGGGCTTTGGTTCTTTTCCTTGGTGGCGTCCCAGCAGAGGAAAAACTGGTTCAGAACAGCAGGTCCAACAGCAAATGAAGTGAAGCAGATGCAGATGCAAATGCTATGCAGTGAAATGCAAAAATAGCTAATAAAACTACTAGAGAAACAAACCCGAGTCCCCGGCAGCGGCGCCAAAAACTTGGTAGGCATTTAAAGATGTGAAAATAAGACAATAAATGGATGCCTACAGTGATACCTGCAAGTGCACAGGGTCAGTTGTAGCTTGTGTGCAAGAACAGGGTCATTCCACAGGGACTTGGGGTGTATTGAAGCATTCCTAAGCTATCAATGGGTGCAAAGCACTATGGCAGTGAGCAAGGCAAAGATGGGAAAACAGTTAACAAAGCAAAGCAAATGACATGAAATTTAAGAACCAAAACAGCAAAGCAATATGGCAAAACAGTTAAGAACCAAGGCTGTAAGCCAAGGGCAGGGAGGAGTTTGAGCACTGATTTCCACCTTGTGTCCTAATCAAGCAATGCAATTCTAGGTTGAGTTGAAGACCTTGAGCATATATTAGAATGGGAGGAAAATCAGCTTGCTCACTGATATGCCCCTAGTATTGACTGTCTTTTGACAGCACAGTCAATCACAGGCATACCAGAGCACTGATTACTTCCCATTGCTCAAGCAAAACAGGCATCAAGATAACTATCCTATCAATACATCATTCAACAGTGCACTAGGCTTCATCTGAGCCTTAGCAAGTGATAAATTAAAACATGATGAATATGTGAAAATAAAACTGAATTTGAAAGTGAAGCAAAAACAGAACATGAACAATTGAGGAACTGGCTAGTCCAGTCCTCTTGGTGGTGCACTGGCTAGTCCAGGCATGACTTCTAACACACACCCATCATCCCTATTTATACAACAATCAAAAACCCCAAAAATTCCCAATTCAATGAAATTAGGGTTTGCATAGAAAAATGAAATTAGGTTTTACCTAATCACTGATAGCACTCAATAGCTTCGACCCAATCTTCCTTGTCATCTTCTCTTGCTTCCCATACCTCCAATTGCTCTCCTAACTCACCTAATTTACCAATTTTTCACACGTTAGGGTTTTGAGAAAAACGTGTATAAAAATGGGAAATTAGGTGGCTAGATAGGTTGTAATGATGGTAGTGGAGATGGGTTATGGTGTTTGGTTGATTTGAGAGGAGATGGTGGTGGTTGAGGTGGTGGTTGAGCGGGGCAGGGTAAGGTGGCGGACATGGCAGGAGCAGAGCTCGACTGCTCGAAGGAGGAAGATGAGAATTTGGGTAAGGTCTGTTTGGTTTGATGGGTATAGGGTTAGGTTGTTCGAGTGTGAGGCGGGCTCATCAGATTTCGATGTCTTGCGATGCTTAGCCGTGGGGTGTGGAGATGAAGATTGATCTAACGGATAAAAGTGAAGATGCTGGCAGCGACCGTTGGATGCAGATATACAACGAAACTAACGGCGCCAGATGGAGTTAGGTGTTGTAGTGTTAAGCGGAAGTATCTGGGTTTGATGAGCAGGCCTAGAAGCGATCGTCGGATTCAACTACAACCTAATCTGAAGGCTTGGAATTTATGCGCTGTGGTGTTTGATAGGAGCTTCAGATTTTGATGCGCGATGAAGGAGCGACCATCGGATGATGAGATGGATCCAATCCGACGGCTGAAGATGGAGGCGGTTTTGGTTATAGAAAATGGGTTTGGGTAAGGGTTTTGGGCCTTGGGTATGCCAAGCCCATATCTTCTTTAAGAACAATTCTTCCTTCTTGAGCCCATTCCTAGCTTTTTGGACGTGCGCTCCATTCTTTGCGGCTTCCTTGCGTAATTTCTTCCGGCTTTTCACTACTCTTCAGCTCTTTTCTGCTCCGCAAGTCATCCAGACTTTATTTATTACCTAAGAATGCAAAATTAAGTAAGAAAAATATTTATTCTTGAAAACAATGAAAATACAGAATATGGGATAAAATGTAGAATTAATGCGCAAAAGATGAGTTAAATGCCAACAAAAAGGGATAAATATATACAATATTTGGCACTCATCAAATACCCCCAAACCTGAATTTTACTTGTCCTCAAGTAAAAACAAACTAAGGAAATCCTACCTATACCACTGTCGCTGGTCTCTCGAATGCATTTATCGTATGCACTAAGCCTTTTAAACCACTAAGTGTCCCTAGTGGACGAGTTGAAGTCTCGTGAAGGTTTACCAGAGGTGTGCCTACAAAACCTAAGGACAAAATATGAGCTCAGATTCCATCAAATGTGACATGTGCAAAACAGTTAAGCTCACAGCAAAATGGAGATGTCAATCTAGCTATCAAAGGCACAATCCTAGCACTGATAACAAAAAAAAGACATGTGATAAGAGTGTAAAGTGTATCTACACATGTGTAAAGAAAGATCTGAAGTTATGACTACTAATCACCAAGAGATAGTTTCTCAGGCTAAGAACCAAGGTCGAAATCTAGCTAGCTGTCCGGACTTTACGAGAATTGTGAATGAGTTGGAGGTATTTCACAATTACTCGCGTTGTACATCAATGGCATACACCCTTCCTTGCTTATTACAATAAAACACAAAAGATGACTCTTTACATGACTCTTATTTACATTGACCACTCTCTTTTATTTTTGGAACAAGAGAGGATGGAATTGAAAAATACTTGATTTTTTTTTTTTTTTTTACATAGAAACACTTTTGATACATATACAAAAGGAAACAAAAGATTACATGACACTTTGCAAGAGGTAGCCCTTTTTGATGCACCCAGTTAAATTCGATGGTTGTTTTTCTTAATGTAACCTCCACCTTCTATCCCAACCAACCAAAGAACAAGCTAGTCAAGTTTCGTTCAGTATTCTAAAGTGATTGGCAATCGTGACTTCCTATCAAACACCTTGAAGATCGAGGCTATACATGTATTGGTAGATCGTGCGCGTGCAAATTTCTTATCACTATGTGAATTGTGCTAGAATCAGGGTGCCTAAATATCTAGACTAAGACTCCTAATAATTACATATTTGCACAAGAGTCAACATTTCAAGGTAAATGAGCTCCATTTTTATGTTTTTTTTTCAATTTTTTTTCAATTTTTTTTTTATGAATTTTTTTTTCGATTTTTTCAAAAGAAGAAGGAGTTCGATTTCAATTATAGCATATTATCGTGGTATCTACTCTATACCCCCAAACCTAAACTAAACATTGTCCTCAATGTTTCAAAATATGGAAAGAATTATAAAACAATATATGAAGAGGATCATGTTGAGTAGAGAAAAAGGAAAGAGAATACCCGATTTCGGCGAAAGCAGAATTAAAACTCCGTTATCCAAGGCAAAACTCCAACATATTCGGAGTCACAATGGATGAGCACAAAATATATACAAAAGGAAATTGAACTAACACATTATCTACAAGAAAATTTGGTTTTTAATGGGATTGGACTTTTTGGGAAAAATTTGGTTTTGTCGGGAGACATTTGGTTTTGATGGGAAAAAGAAAAATTTTGGTTTTTAGGGAAACATTTGGAAAACTTTGGTTTTTATGGGAGAAAAAATATTTATTTATTTATTTCAAAAGAAAATAAAATTTGGTTTTTTTTTTTTTTTTTTTTAAGAACAATAAAATGAAGAAAATAAAATTTGGTTTTTGAAATGGGAGCACGCCCACCGTTGGTTTTGTGTTTGCTTTGGCCCAGCTAGGTTGAAAACTTTTGGTGGAACTGAGTCCAAAATCTCGGCCTAGAATTTGGGTACTCGGCCCACTAACGAGTTCAACTAGCGTGATCGGTTACAAGCTCAGCTGGGTTTAAACCCAGAATACAAGATACAAGTCCAATTTAAACAAGCCCACAAAAAAATTAAATACACAAGCTCATAATCAATGTAAACAAACAAGCCCACAAATAAATTATTACAAACCCAACAGAAAATAAGAGAAGCCCAAAAATTGGCTTTAATATTACAAGCCCACAATTAAAAATTGGAAGCCCACAATTCGGGTTCTCTTAAATGGGTTATCTTTTAAGCACAGCCCAGCTGCTCTGATATTGTTGCAAAAACCCAGTTGGGCTTTGGTTCTTTTCCTTGGTGACGTCCCAGCAGAGGAAAAACAGGTTCAGAACAGCAGGTCCAACAGCAAATGAAGTGAAGCAGATGCAGATGCAAATGCTATGCAGTGAAATGCAAAAATAGCTAATAAAACTACAAGAAAAACACAACACCAATCCCCGGCAGCGGCGCCAAAAACTTGGTGGGCCCGGGAAAGCGTATAAAATTGAAGCGAAATGAAACGGGCCTACAGTAATACCGCAAGTGCACGGTTGTCAGTTATAGCTCGTGCAAGTACGGGTCGATCCACAGAGACTGGGTGTGTTTTGTAGTGTTTAACTATTTGGGCTCTAAATTGGCTATTGGGCTTCTAATTGTGCTTTGGGCTTAGTGGGTTTTTGTAACAATGAAATGGTTTTAGGCTCAGTGGGCTTTTGGATTTTTTTGAGTTGCACTGGGCTTTGGGCTAACAGTGAATTGGGCCTTAGATCTTAACCTGAACTATGGCTGGGCCTTGGGCAGCAGGACAGTGGAAGCAGACAGCTGCAGTAGCAAAGCTGGTTGAGGTAGCAGCAGCAGCAGCAGTGGAAGGGAAGCAATGCAGCTGTCAGACCAAGATAAGGCTCTAGGCCATGACACTGGCCAAGGAAGACTAGCACAAAGGCTAAGTCAAGATAGCTAGCTCTAGGACCAAGCTGAGACAGGGCAAAACAGGGTCAAGGAAGTGCAACAATGCAGTGAGTTAACATGGGAGAATAAGGCATCAAGCCAAGACAATGACATAAAGAAACCATGAAGCATAGGGCAAGGCTGCAGTGCTTATGTACAAAGTAAGGTTACAGTGACAGTGGCAATGGTGTTGCATATTTACAATGTGGTAATGGCAAGGAAACAATGGAAGCATATACAATGGCAGTGAAATGGTGATTGTTAACAGTGGCAGTGAAGGAATGAGGAAAAGTGACAGTGCAATGAAACTAAACAAGAACAATGGAAGTAAACCAAGGCCTAAGCCAAGGGCAGGGGTGTGAAGAAGACAGGGAAGTAAAAAAAAGTAAAAAAAAAGCAAAGCCAAGGCAATGGCTTTAGGCATTCATCTAGAGTGGGAAGAGAACCAGCTTTCTCACAGTCACTAGTGAGCACTAGTTTCTCCCCACTGCTCAATCAACTCAATGCTCTAAGGCTCTAACCTAGCATTGACACACAACAGTAAACTAATCCTAACATTTGAGAAGCTAACAGTTGACAAAACAAGAGAGCCTAGGCATACAACTAGAGTGGGAAGAGAACCAGTTTGCTCACAGTCACTAGTGAGCACTAGTTTCTCCCCACTGCTCAATCAATCCAATGCTTCAAGGCTTCTAGCCTAACATTCCATCACTTCACAATGAACAAACTTAACATTTGAGGAACTAAACCTTAAACACTACAGTGAACTAACAGTTGACACTAAAAGTGAACTAACATTAAACACAAAACTAAATTGAAATTAGAAACAGACAGAAATCATAAGAACATAAATTAAATGAACATGGAATTAAACATGAAATAAAACAGAAATTGAAAATTAGATAAAATTGAAATTGAAATTAAAGTTAACCCTAAATTGAAAAGTTGAGAAAATGAAATTAAACCTAATTGGTTACTTGGCTAGTCCAAGAACACCTTCTATTCGACACCCTTGTGTTCAATTTATACAAAAAGGGACCTATGAACCCTAAATTAAAAACCCTAATTTTACAGACCTAGGGTTTGATTTTTTTTTACCTAATTTGATTGACAGGTCTTCACCACATCGTCGACCCATGCTTTATCTCTCTGCTCTGATTCTTCTCACGCTCCTGCTTTGTGTCTAGCATGAATTACTTCATCAACTCCACACCCTAGGTTTCAGAGGCGTGAGTGTGGGTTTGATGAAACAATAAAGGCTAGGTGGATGGGTTTTTTTTTGCAGATATGGGGGGTAGTTGGTGGCAGTTGGTGTAGGTGGTGGCGATGGCAGTGGAAGTAGCAGGTGGAGGTGATGGTGGCGGAATGGGTGTTTCTGCAGAGGAATGGGGGAGAAGAAGTCGATGGGAATGATGGAGGGTATGTTTGGTTAAGGTATAGGCATTAGGTACTAGAGTGTTGGTCGGGTGTAGCGGATTTCGATGTTGGCGAATCTGAGTCACTGGATGCGAAGCTGTAGGTGAATCGGATGGCTACCCCTGAAGAGGCTGGTAGCGACCGTCGGATGTCTTGATACAACAAAGTTAACGGCGAAGATCGAGGTTAGGTGTTGTAGTGTTAAGCAAAAGTATCGATATTTGATGCACAGGCAAAGAAGCGACCGTAGGATCTAAATGTGATCTAATCTGAAGGCTTGGAATTTAGGCACTATGGTGTTTTGCAGGGACTTCAGATTTTGATGAACGATGAAGAAGCGACCATTGGATGATGAGATGGATACGATCTAACGGCTGAGAATGGAGGCGGGTATGGATATAGAAAATGGGTTTGGGTAAGGGTTTTGGGCCTTGGGTATGCCAAGCCCATATCTTCTTTAAGAACAATTCTTCCTTCTTGAGCCCATTCCTAGCTTTTTGGACGTGCGCTCCATTCTTTGCGGCTTCCTTGCGTAATTTCTTCCGGTTTTTCACCACTCTTCAGCTCTTTTCCGCTCCGCAAGTTATCCATACTTTATTTATTACCTAAAAATGCAAAATTAAGTAAGAAAAATATTTATTCTTGAAAACAATGAAAAGACAGAATATGGGATAAAATGTAGAATTACTGCACAAAAGATGAGTTAAATGCCAACAAAAAGGGATAAATATATACAATATTTGGCACTCATCAGTATGATGACTCATTTACAAGAGCAAAGAAAATCAAAAGGTGAGAGTTATTGAAATTTATGACATCGAGACAATACAAGTTGTGAAGAATCAAGTGGTAAAGTACTTTTCCTACTGCCATGGTTGTTTTATTTTTATTTTGTTTTGTATTTTATTTCTCTTATCATAAAAATAAAAAATAAAAAACAAAATAAAAAACCAAATAAAGAAAAAAAATTGGAAAAAAAAGTAAAAAAAAAAATGATGATAAGAGAAATTTTTGTTATTTTTTTGTTTTTATTTATTTAATAAGCCGTGGGGAAGGAAAATCTTTAAGGAAGTTTCAAGCGACAAAGATTTAAGGTAAAGAGTTACAAAAGTCAAGGATCTATGAAGTTCGAGAGTTTATCATCAATAGTTGAAAGCCGAAGACGAATACCAAGAAGATGAAAATGAGGAGCGAAGACTTTTCTATGGGATGCCGTGAGAGTGGTGTTATCATCATTGCAATCGGATGTGAAGGTAAGTAAGTAATCTCATCCTCGATAATAGTGGTTGATTTCCTTTCTTAGAGATCGTCAGAAAAATGGTTTTTCAAAATATTAAAAGATGTGGGTTATTAAAATATTTCGGAAGTTGTCCTTCCCACCATTCAACGTGTTTCAGGAATTCTTTCTTCATTCCTACCTGCACACATGTGAGAAACATAAAAGTACGTCTTTTGAGTGCAATTATCATAAAACCCTTATTGGTGATGCAGAAGTCGAGGCGAAATTCTTATTGATCGCTTCTCAAACACGCGTTCTCTTATTATGGTGTGGTTATTTTTCACTGAACATTTAAGAATGAGAATATGTTCTTTAGTATTTCTAACTTCTTATTACTAGCATGCAGAAACTCTATGTCTTCATAGCTCTTTGGATACTTGGGATGCTAGAACGCTTTGAAGTTGTAAGTTTTAGTTGATTTGCTCGAGGACTAGCAAAGTCTAAGTGTGGGGGAATTTGATAGGGTGTAGAATACATCCTATTTATTATCTATTGGTTGTGCTTTCTTTGCTATATTTCTTGTAAATTATGTATTTTACGCTTGTTTTGAGTTTTGTAGCTACTTTGGAGTCGTACGGAAGAAAAGAAGAAGAAATCACCCAATTTAAGGCAAAAGGACAAAATGGTCATTATTAATGCAAATACTATCTGGAGCCTAGTCAATTAGTTAAGGGTCAACTTTCTTTTGGAGAAGCATTAAAGACAGACCAGCTGAGGTTAAGGGACTGTTAGCTGGGTATCCCTTATCAAGGTGTTAGAGCATCGAATATAACCTACTTCTACAACCCTAAAATTGAGCGGCTCACTCATTCCTTTCAATCATTTAGTCATTACCATCACCTGAATCGAATGAAGAAAAAGATAAGAAAGGAAACGCAACCATGGAGAAAAGGAACCGGTGTTGCTGATGTTTCGAGAGATTTGAGAGGGGTTCTGGTGATGAAATCGGTACGGGTTAGCTGGAAATGATCAAGTTAAGGATCTGTTAAGAACTGAGAAGATGAAATTGAATTAGGGTTCACTTCGAATCGAGTTTTCTGTGAATGATTTGAATCCCAAATGAAGAACTAGGGTATGGGTTTTGATTGGTAATGGATGATGGTTCTGAATCCACGGAATAATGGGTTTTGTGATGAATCAGATGAGAAGGGTTCGTTGATGGTTGAGATGAAGAAAGGGGATCTACTGATTAGTACAATTGGTGATGATTCAGATTGAAGATGAGTTAAAGAAGAACAGCTAGTCGCTACCATGGATTAAATGGGCTTGTGGTTGAATCTGTGATGGCAAAGATGACAAGAAATTGAAGGGTTTTCGGATAATTCGCTGTGGATGATTGTAACAGATATTGGTGGTTCAGAGTTTGAAGAGTTATGGGTTTTTAAAACAACACAGAGAAAAGAACGGAGTTCTGTTACTATTTCAAGGAGAAGGAATTGAAGACAAGGGTTGTGCTGATGAGCTGCATTAGATGTATGTTAGGTTCTTAACAGGTGAAGAAAGAAAGGCCTGAAATTGGCCTGAGAAGGTCCTATAAACAGCCGAAACTCGGCCGGCTTTCTACTCTGGCGAGTCGACTCGGTGCTGGCGATGATCGATCCAGACGAGTCCGATGACCGATCCTTCTGAATGACTCTTTGAGTAATCCGAATCATCCTGATTCAGAAGCTGACTCACTCTTTGCCATGACCCATTGACTGAAGGTATGACCAGAATGACCGTAAACTTTAACAGAACAGTGACAGAATATTCCTTCTACAGTGAAGAATCTCAAACGATCGACGACGACTTTTCAAGCCGGATTCCGGTGATCCCGAGAACTTTTCAGGCAACCAAAAATACAGAAATTTGTGAAGAATTCTCTAGACTCATCTAGACTCATGGGTTTGAGGAATTGGACTTGAATTTGGAAAGTGGAGATGGAAGATTTGAGAAAGACAAGGACTTGGAAAGAAGACTTACAAAGAAAAAGGGATTCTATTCCTAAGAGGAATGCAAGCAAATTGAAGCCTATAAATAGAGAAGTTCTCTACACACCTTTTACACACACAACACTTGTGTTTTTGCTTGCTTTTCAAAATTCTTCTTTTAATTATTTGTGTGAACTTCAAAAATTCTCCTTTTAATTATTTCTGTGAATTTCAAAAACATGATTAGCTAATTTTCTTATTGATTGAGGATGAATTCCTAGTTCTTAACATATGATTTGAGTTTTTGTTTTAAACCTACTTTGACGTTTTCCACATGATTATCATTTTTTTTACTAATAGGAATGTTTATACATTCATGGTTGTTTGATAGACCGTTTAGGTGGCCAACTAAATTGATTTGTTAATTAATTTAAAGATAGTGAAAGTTAGGGGATAAGTAATCGTCTTCTTGACTCTTTATACAAGTAGCAAACACGAGACCCTGTGGAGGGATTTTGTGGAGCAATTGTGTGTGAAAACAACGTCAGCAAGTAGACCTTGATCTAAGAGTTTAACTACTAATATCAACCTAATAAGTTCATAAATCTTAATGTGTTTAACTAAATTACATCTTGAGTGATCTACTACTAGGTGGTTTGGTAAATAGAATCCGGTAGTCGAGAACTTCTGTATCCGGTGATACAAGGGATTTAGGGGTTTAGCACTGATCTAGCTGCTTTACCTACGGTTGGTGATAATCTGTGACTAATAAAAAGTGGAAAAGAACATAACTTGAATCATTGTTTTGCAACGAAGAAGGATTCCTTGGTCTTGTCTCTCTTATTGATTTTCCTTTATCGTTTAATTGCTTTGTTTATTTATTTTGCTTTATAAAATCTAAAACCGAAACCCCCCTTTTGTGACATTATAAGACAACTAAAACCTCTTGCTCCTCGTGGAACTTAACTACCACCATATTACTTGTTAATTGAGTGGAAAAATATTCACTAATTTGTTGTGGTTACGACACGCATCAAATTTTGGTGCCGCTGCCGGGGAGCATCAGACGATTTTAGTTGTTTTTATTTTTGCTTTATTCTTGCTTTGTTAGATTCAATATCGTATCTAACTTAGTTTTTGAGAATCTTGTTTCAGGTACTATATCTTTGGTGGATGCTTAAAGAGGGAAGACTGATTCCAATACGTCTTCGATCTGGAACTCAACTAAAGGATTTCATTAGTGCGGTTAACACTCCGCTTCCTCGTTCTACATCAAGTGAGTTCGCAGATTCGGACATAGAAGAAGAAGAAGAAGAAATGGGTGATCGTACACTCAAGGACCTAGCTTATCACAAGCTCGACACAACAATGGTGTATCCAAACTAACTCAACCTTCGAGATCAAGCCGGGGTTGATTAGAGAGTTACCAAAGTTTCATGGCATGGTGAATGAAGATCCAAACAAACATCTTATGGACTTCTACACCACAATCATGGCCATGCTTCCACCGGAGACTAATGAGGATGAAACAATGTTGAAAGCTTTTCCGTTCTTTTTGGCAAGCAATGCTAAGGAATGGTTGTATTATTTTCCTTCCGGAAGTATCACAATATGGAATGGGATGAAGAAAATTTTCCTGCATCAAAAGCTACTCAAATTCGCAAGGAGATATGTGGGATGAAGCAAAATGTGGGAGAATCATTGTATGAATGTTGGGAGCGATACAAGAGATTGGTGGCAAGCTGTCCACACTATCAATTCAGTGACGTTATGATACTCCAATACTTTTACGAATCTCTTCAACCAAGTGATAGATCTCTTCTTGACACCGCGGGTGGTGGTGCACTAGTGAACAAAACAGTGACCCAAGCTACCGAGTTGATTGAAAGTTTGGCTGCAAACTCGCAACAATTCTACACAAGAGATGAACCAACGGTCAGGCGAGTGCATGAAGTTAGTGATTCATTATTACACCTTGAACAAAGGATGGGTAATATGGAAAAGATGGTACAACGTATAGCTTCTGTAGTTGTTCCTTCATATGAAGAGGAGACCGAACAAGTAAATGCTTTGTTTCCAAATCAAAGGCCAAGGTACGATCTATACTCAAATACTTACAATCCCGGTTGGAAGGATCATCCTAACTTTAGTTATGAAAACAAGCAAGCGACGACTCCTAATCCATATGCGCAACAAGGAGGTTTCCAACAACCACGCTTCCAACCTCAACAACAATTCCAACCACAAGTGAAGGAACAAGGATCTTCGATTTATGATAATATTAATATCATGATGCACATATTACGTCGTTGTTTCAAAAAAACCAAAAAAAGACCGGTTCGGCGATCAAGGATTTACAAACTCAAATGGGACAATTGGCGACCGATATGAACTTAATGAAAGCTCAAGCATCCAAAAAGCTTCCTTCACAACCATTTGTGAATCCAAGAGAGAATGTTAATGCGGTAACTTTAAGAAGTGGGAGACAAGTGGAGAGTCCAAGTCATCATGAAGAAGCTAGTGAAGAGGTAGTTAAAGACAATGAGAAAACCGTACCAAAGGAGAATTCAACACCAACCAACCTATCCAAGGAACCAGTTCCTACTTTCATTAATCCACCTCATTTTCCTAGTCGTTTTTCTAAATCCAAGAAAGAAGCTCAAGACAAGGCACTCATGGATATCTTCAAGAAGATCGAAATCAACATCCCGTTCATCGAGGCCATCAAAACAATGCCAAGGTATGCTAAGTTCATGAAGGAATTATGCACAAAGAAGGATAGTTTGCTTGATAATGAAATTACTAAAGTTGGCGAGAGTGCGTCGGCTATGCTATTGAAGAAGATGCCTACAAAGTACACGGATCCCGGTGGTTTCACGGTGCCCATTACTATTGGTACGGAAAGGTTTGAACATGCTTTACTTGACTTGGAAGCTTCCATTAGTGTGATGTCGGCCGATATATATGACTCCTTGAATCTTGGACCTTTGAAAGAGACAAGAGTTACTATCCAATTAGAAAACAAGTCTAACATACATCCTAAGGGACTTGCAGAAGACGTGCTAGTGAAAGTGAATGAGCTAATTTTTACGATTGATTTCTTCGTGGTGGATATGGACAAAAATGAGAATCGGTAATCTACTTCTTTACTTCTTGGGAGGCCATTTATGAAGACCGCAAAAACGAAGATTGACGTGGACAAGGGTACACTTACGAATTTGACAAGGAGATAATACACTTCAACATATTTGAATCCATGCGCTACCCAAGTGATGTGCATTCCGCTTACTCCATTGATGTGGTTGGTTCATTAGCTCAGCAAATGGTGGAATTGAGTCAAGAGGACGAACTTGATGTGGTGTTGTAAAAGAGCATTGAATTGGACATCCACGGCTTATCTAACTTGGATGTTGAAATCTCCAAGGAATTGGTGGAGATGTGTGGTGCCTTGACGACATTACAAGAAGCTAAAAAGGGTAATGTTTTATATATTTATTTACCCGTGAATGATGAAATACTTGTACCATCTATTGTGAAGGCGCATAAAATAGAATTGAAGCCACTTCCGGACCATTTGAAATATGCGTTCTTAGAGATGGAGATGAGCTTCCGGTGATTATTGCAAAGAACATCACACCGGTACAAGAAGACCGTTTGCTTAGAGTCTTGAAAGAGCAAAAAACGGCTATTGGGTGGAAAATTGCGGACATCAAAGGCATTAGTCCATCCATTTGCATGCATATAATTATAATGAAACAGAACGTGAAGCCGGTAAGTGATGCTCAACATAGGCTTAATCCTCCCATGATGGAGGTTGTGAAGAAAGAGATACTCAAATTGCTAAATGTGGGGGTAATCTACCCAATTTCCGATAGAAAGTGGGTTAGTCTGGTCCAAGTGGTACCAAAGAATTCCGGTGTTACGGTTGTTAGAAATCAAGACGATGAACTTGTTCCTACAAGAGTTCAAACCGGTTGGAGAGTGTGCATTGACTATAGAAAGCTTAATTCCGCAACCTGAAAGGATCACTTTCCTTTACCTTTCATTTATCAAATGTTGGAGCGCTAGCGGGGCATTCTCATTATTGTTTCTTGGACGATTATTCGGGATACAACCAAATTGTTATTGCACCAGAGGACCAAGAGAAGACCACTTTCACTTGTCCGTTCGGAACGTTTGCATATAGACGGATGCCGTTTGGTCTTTGCAATGCACCGCCTACTTTCCAAATATGCATGGTAAGTATATTCTCGGATTATGTGGAGCGCATCATCGAGGTATTTATGGATGATTTCAGTGTTTATGGCAATTCTTTTGATAGTTTTTTAGACAACCTTTAACTAGTTATTAGACGATGCATAGACACAAACCTTGTCCTTAATTGGGAGAAATGTCACTTTATGGTAAACCATGGCATAGTACTTGGTCACATCATGTCCTCTCGAGGGATCGAATTGGACAAGTCAAAGATAGATTTAATAAGGAACTTACAATATCCCACTTCGGTGAGGGAAATCCGTTCATTTCTTGGACGTGCAGGTTTCTATAGGCGGTTTATCAAAGATTTCTCCAAAATATCCATGTCGATGTGCAAGTTACTCCAAAAGGAAGTACCTTTTTACTTCAACAAGGAATGCAAGGATACCTTTGACAAATTGAAGGAAATGTTGACAAGTGCGCCAATTATCAAGTCAACGGATTGGAATCTTCCATTTGAGTTAATGTGTGATGCTAGTGATTATGCGGTTGGAGCCGTTTTGGGTCAAAGAGTGGACAAGTTGTCCCATGTTATATATTATGCATCTAGGACCCTTAATGCTGCACAAATCAACTATTCTACCACAGAGAAAGAGTTATTGGCTATAGTTTTTGCATTGGAAAAATTTCGATCATACTTGGTGAGCACAAAGGTTATTGTGTATTCCAATCATGCCGCACTAAGACACTTAATAAACAAGAAAGAATCTGAGCCAAGACTAATCCGGTGGATCCTATTACTACAAGAGTTCGACATAGAAATTCGATATAAGAAAGGTGTGGAGAATACCGTTGTGTATAATCTTAGTAGACTTGTTATGTCTCAAGAAGAACTTCCATTACAAGACCGCTTTCCGGACGAACAACTTTTCTCCTTGGAAGAATCAACACCTTGGTACGCGGATATAGTGAATTACTTGGTGACAAGGAAGGTACCTAGTACAATGTCCAACTTCCAAAATATGAAACTCAAGAAGATAGCCAAGAAATATGTGTGGGATGAACCATACTTATGGAAATATGGTGTTGATCAAATAATACGAAGGTGCGTACCTAACTACGAATTTCAATCCATACTCTCTTTTTGTCACACTCTTGCTTGTGGTGGCCATTTTGGTGCTAAACGTGCCGCTCTCAAAGTTCTCGAGAGTGGATTTTATTGGCCCACCTTGTTTAAAGATTCATATGTTTTTTGTAAATCGTGTGATAGATGTCAACGAACGGGCAATCTAGGTGCTCGAAATCAAATGCCACTCACACCAATTCTTGCCGTTGAGATTTTTGATGTGTGGGGAATTGATTTTATGGGCCCTTTTGTCAATTCGAATGGAATTTTTTATATACTTCTTGCCGTAGATTATGTTTCGAAATGGGTGGAAGCTAGATCCACCAAAACTAATGATTCTCAAGTTGTTTGTGATTTTGTAAGAGAAAACATATTCACTAGGCACGGTACACCAAGAGTGGTGATTAGCGATGGAGGCTCACATCTCAAGAAGTCTTTCCACGCTCTGCTCAATAAGTAAAACATAACACACAAAATTGGTACTCCTTACCATCTACAAACTAGTGGACAAGCGGAAATTTCAAACCGTGAGATCAAGTCCATTCTTGAGAAAACGGTGAATACAACAAGGAAATATTGGATATTTAAGCTCAATGATGCACTTTGGGAGTATAGAACGGCGTATAAGACACCGATTGGTATGTCTCCATGTCGGTTGGTTTATGGAAAAGCTTGTCATCTTTCGGTTGAACTTCAACATAAAGCTTATTGGGCGATAAAGAAATGCAACATGGAGTATGATGAAGCGGGGAAGCAAAGGAAGTTACAACTAAATGATCTTGAGGAGATATGTAATGATGCTTACGAGAGTGCCCGAATATATAAGGAGAATACCAAGCTTTTCCATGACAAGATGATTCTCGTAAAAGCTTCATCGTGGGACAAAAATTCCTTTTATTTCATTCTCGACTTAAGTTATTTCCTGGAAAATTAAGGTCCCGTTGGATTGGACCATATGTTGTTACTAATGTTTTTCCTTATGGTGCAGTTGAAATTACTAGTCTTAGAGACAACTCGGTTTCCAAGGTCAACGACCATATATTGAAGCCATACTATGAGAACATCGCTTATGTGAATTTGGACGAACTTCCATTTGAAGATGTACTCCCTCTGGAGGAGAAATGTAAAGCAAGGGCTAAGTCGGGCCATCGACTTTAAAACAAGCGCTTCATGGGAGGCAACCCATATGTTTTGTATTTCTTATCCTTTTGCTTTTTGTTTTTGTTTGTTTATTTATCTTGTTCCTTATCATGTTAGGATTTCCCACATTGACTTTACTAGGACGATTCAATTACATTGAGGAAAATGTAAGGTTTAAATGTGGGGGAGTGGGTAAGCATATTTAAAAAAAAAATGCATAAAACCTCCAAGTTGTAGAGATTTTAGAGTAACTAGCATACTTCTAGGTATGTTTACATAGAGAATTCTGACCGACATAACTGAACTTGGAAGTGTTATGGAACTACGTTCGGATTTCATGCTTGTTAGAGTGTTAAATAATGGATTTAATCATGTCGGTGATGCAAATTAGGAGCAGGGAGAAATGCATTATTAGAGTTGTTGATCAATCATTAGTGGAGACTACCCGTATTTATATCATGTGAGGCACTGACCAAATTTTCTTTGTAACGGACTAAAAAATCTTTCTTTTGAGTGTGTGTCACCGTACGTTAATTCCGGGTAGAATGGTGAGCTACCCAACCTCCCACCAATAGAAGAACTACTCTTTGATCTCTTGAGTGCTAATTTTGTCAACCATGAGGGTGACATCTATAGATGAAAGCCTCCTTCTTGTAGTTCGATTTGCAGTTAGCACCATTCTCTCTCTCGACAACAACGGGTCCATAGAAACACCATCATCAACAACAAGGAGCGACATCAAAATCTACAAGGAAAGTTGAATACGTTTAAGGTTAACAAGCAACGAAACAGGAAAAGAGCAAATTTTATATCCAAGTAAAGAAACATACAATGAGCATGTTTTACATACATGTTGAAGACTTACAATACAATGAGCATAATTCTATATCTAAGTATGAAGACTTATTTACAAGAGCAAGTAAAATCAAAAGGTGAGAGTTATTGAAATTTATGACATCGAGACAATACAAGTTGTGAAGAATCAAGTGGTAAAGTACTTTTCCTACGGCCATGGCTTTTTTTATTTTCATTTTGTTTTGTATTTTATTTCTCTTATCATAAAAAATAAAAATACAAAATAAAAAATAAAAATAAAAAACAAAATAAAAAAATGAAGAAAATAAGAAAAAAAATTGAAAAAAAAAAGTAAAAAAAATGATGATAAGAGAAATTTTTGTTATTTTTTTGTTTTTATTTATTTAATAAGCCGTGGGGAAGGAAAATCTATAAGGAAGTTTCAAGCGACAAATATTTAAGGTAAAGAGTTACAAAAGTCAAGGATCTATGAAGTTCGAGAGTTTATCATCAATAGTTGAAATCCGAAGACGAATACCAAGAAGATGAAAATGAGGAGCGAAGACTTTTCTATGGGATGCCGTGAGAGTGGTATTATCATTATTGTAATCGGATGTGAAGGTAAGTAAGTAATATCATCCTCGATAATAGTGGTTGATTTCCTTTCATAGAGATCGTCAGAAAAATGGTTTTTCAAAATATTAAAAGATGTGGGTTTTTAAAATATTTTGGAAGTTGTCCTTCCCACCATTCAACGTGTTGCAGGAATTCTTTTTTCATTCCTCCCTGCAGACATGTGAGAACCATAAAAGTACGTCTTTTGAGTGCAATTATCATAAAACCCTTTTTGGTGAGGCAGAAGTCGAGGCGAAATACTTATTGATTGCTTCTCAAACACGCGTTCTCTCATTATGGTGTTGTTTTTTTCACTCAACATTTAAGAATGAGAATATGTTATTTAGTATTTCTAACTTCTTATTACTAGCATGCATAAACTCTATGTCTTCATAGCTCTTTGGATGCTTGGGACGCTAGAGCACTTTGAAGTTGTAAGTTTTAGTTGATTTGCTCGAGGACTAGTAAAGTCTAAATGTGGGGGAATTTGATAAGGTGTAGAATACATCCTATTTATTATCTATTGGTTATGCTTTCTTTGCTACATTTCTTGTAAATTATGTATTTTACGCTTGTTTTGAGTTTTCTAGCTACTTTGGAGTCGTACGGAAGAAAATAAGAAGAAATCACCCAATTTAAGGCAAAAGGACAGAATGGTCATTGGTAGGCTTTTAAAAGGTCCTAAAAATTATCCCCGGCCAAAAACTTGGTGGGCCCGGGAAAGCGTATAAAATTGAAGCGAAATGAAATGCGGGCCTACAGTAATACCGCAAGTGCACGGTCGTCAGTTGTAGCTCGTGCAAGTACGGGTCGATCCACAGAGACTGGGTGTGTTTTGTAGTGTTTTAGCTAATTGGGTACCTAAATTGTTATTGTTGGGCTTTGGGTACCAATGGATTTAGGTAACCAATGGGTTATGATTGTGCTTTGGGCCTTTGAGTTCTTTGGGAATGAATTGGGCTTTAGCTTTAGCCTATCAGTACACTAGGCTTTGGCCTTAAACTTAGGCTTGGGCTGAACTGGGCCTCACAGGCTTTTGGGAGCTAGGCCTTTTCTTGTTCTGAACCTATTTCTGGGCCTATATGAACTAAACCTTGGGCTTTGTACCTTTGGAATTGCACTGGGCCTTGGGCTTTAAACCTTTGGTTTCAATGAACTGAATTGGGCTCAGCTTTTGAAGTGAGCTTTGGGCTCAGTTGGCTTGTATGAGGATCTGGGCTTGACAGTGACAGGCCTTAGCCTGGAAAGTGAACTGTGAGCTTTGGGGAGGAAGCAGCAGCAGCAGTGGTAGCAGGGCAGCTGCAAGGGAAGTGGAGTGGCAGCAACAGCTGCAGAAACTCAGATGCAGGAGAAGGGAGGAAAAGGCAGCTGCAGCAACAGCAGCTGCAGCAACAGCAGCAGTAGGGGAAGCAGTGCACAAGGCAAAGAAGAAGGAAAGCAGCAGTACTGCAGCAGCAAAGCTGGAGAAAACAGCAGCAACAGCAGCAGCAGTGCAAAGAGAGCAGCTGCACAAGCACTGAGTAGCAGGGTAGGGAAGCAAACAGTGGGAAAACAAGGCAATAAAGCAAAGGCAATGCAGTAAACAACAACAATGGAAATACTAGACAGCAAAGAAAGATGACAATGAAGAAAACAGTGTGAACAAGATAAATGAACCAAGGCCTAAGGCCAAGGGCAGGGGAGATGGTGAAACTGAAATGGTGACAATGCAAGGCCAAGGGAAGAATACAGGCATACAAATAGAATGGGAAGAGAATTAGCTTGCTATGAGCACTAATTTCTCCCAATGCTCAATCAACACAATGCATCCTAAGCATACAAAAATGGAATGGCAAGATAATCAGCTTGCTATGAGCACTGATTTCTTCCATTACTCAATCAATTCAGTGCTTCAAAGGTTTCTAGCCTAGCATTCCATTAAACTAACAACAGTGAACTAAACATTAACATTACACAAACATCAACAGGAACATGCACATTTAACAGGAACATCAACAGAATATGAAAACAAGAAATTAAAACATGAAATTAAAACAAGCACATTAACAGGAACTGACTTGAAACTAAAATTGAACATTAACAGGAACTTGCACAACAAACATGAACATAAATGAAATTAAACTAAAATTGAAAATTAACAGAACTTGAAAGTCCTGGACACTGGCTAGTCCAGCATACCTTTCTACATCACACCACAGTCCCTATTTATACCCACAGACACAATTAGGGTTCTACCCAAAAAATTCCCAAATTAACAGTAGACTAGGGTTTGATTTTTTTTACCTAATTTGATGTAGCAACATCAAATTAAACTCGACCCATGCTTCTATTTGTCCTCCTCTACCTCTCCGTGCCTTCAATTTCTCTCTAGGTCACCTATTTCATCAACCTCTCACGCCTAGGGTTTCATGGATGAAACGTGAGAGATGGAGGGAATAGGGGTCTAGATAGGTAGGGAGTGATGATGTGGTGTTTGGTAGTGATTTGGTGGAGGTTAGGTGGTAGAGATGGTGGTGACAGAGGTGGAGAAGGTGGTGGTGTACGGTGGTGGTGGCAGTGGAGTTGGTTCTGCAGAGGAATGGGGAGATGGGGGAGAAGGTGAGGGTCGACTGTTTTGGGAAGAAGGGTATTAGGTATTTGGGTATTAAGGTGTGAGGCAGGGATAAAGATTTTGATGTTTCGCGAAGCTTAGCCGTGGGATGTGGAGCTGGTAGGTAGATCGGACGGTGATGCGGAGGCAAGCGAGGAGCAACCGTCGGATGAATGGATACAACGAAACGAACGGTGCTAGATTAGGTTAGGTGCTGTAGTGTAAGGCGGAGATATCAAACTTTGATGAACAGCAAGGGAGCAACCGTTGGATTCAACTACCATCTAATCTGAAGGTTTGGAATTTCAGCGCTGTGGTGCTTGGCAGAGACTTCAGATTTTGATGCTCTATGAAGGAGCGACCGTCGGATGCTTCTGAGAACTGATCTGATGGCTGAGAACGGAGGCGTTTTTGTGTGTAGAAAATGAGGTTGTGCGCACCATTCTTCGCGGCTTCCTTGCGTGATTTCTCCCGGCTTTTCACTACTTTTCTGCTCTTTTTGCTCCGCAAGTCATCCAGACTTTATTTATTACCTAAAAATGCAAAATTAATTAATAAAAATATTTATTCTTGAAAACAATGAAAATACAGAATATGGGATAAAATGTAGAATTACTGCACAAAAGATGAGTTAAATGCCAACAAAAAGGGATAAATATATACAATATTTGGCACTCATCAGTCATTACTAATGCAAATACTATCTAGAGCCCAGTCAATTGGTTAAGGGGAAACTTTCTTTAGGAGAACCATTAAAGACAGACCAGCTGAGGTTAAGGTACTGTTAGCTGGGTATCCCTTATCAAGGTGACAGAGCATCGAATATAACCCACTTCTACAATCCTAAAATTGAGCGGCTCACTCATTCCTCTCAATCATTTAGTCATTACCATCACCTGAATCGAATGAAGAAAGAGATAAGAAACGAGGCGCATCCATGGAGAAAAGCAGCCGGTGCTGCTGATGTTTCGAGAGATTTGAGAGGGGTTCTGGTGATGAAATCGGTACGGGTTAGATGGAAATGATCAAGTTAATGATCTGTTAAGAACTGAGAAGAAGAAATGAATTAGGGTTCACTTCGAATCGAGTTTTCTGTGAGTGATTTTAATCCCAAATGAAGAACTAGGGTATGGGTTTTGATTGGTAATGGATGATGATTCTGAATCCACGGAATAATGGGTTTTATGATGAATCAGATGAGAAGGGTTCGTTGATGGTTGAGATGAAGAAAGGGGATCTACTGATGAGTGCAATTGGTGATGATTCAGCTTGAAGATGAGTTAAAGAAGAACAGCTAGTCGCTGCCATGGATTAAATGGGTTTGTGGTTGAATCTGTGATGGCAAAGACGACAAGAAATTGAAGGGTTTTCTGATAATTCGTTGTGGATGATTGTAACAGATATTGGTGGTTCAGAGTTTGAAGAGTTATGGGTTTTTAAAACAACACAGAGAAAAGAATGGAGTTCTATTACTATTTCAAGGAGAAGGAATTGAAGACAAGGGTTGTGCTGATGAACTTCATTAGAAACAGGTGAAGAAAGAAAGGCCTGAAATTGGCCTGAGAAAGTCCTATAAACATCCGAAACTCGGCCGACTTTCTACTCTGGCGAGTCAACTCGGTTCCGGCGATGATCGATCCATACGAGTCCGATGACCGATCCTTCTGATTGACTTTGTGAGTAAGCCGAATTAGCCTGACTCAGAAGCTGACTCACTCTCTGCCATGACCTAGTGACTGACGTTATGACCAGAATGACCGTTAACTTTAACAGAATAGTGACCGAATATTCCTTCTACAGTTAAGAATCTCAGGTGACCGACGATGACTTTTCAAGCCGGATTCCGGTGATCCCGAGAAATTTTCGGGTGACCAAAAATACAGAAATTTGTGAAGAATTCTCTAGACTCATCTAGACTCATGGGTTTGAGGAATTGGACTTGAATTTGGAAAGTGAAGATGGAAGATTTGAGAAAGACAAGGACTTGGAAAGAAGACTTACAAAGAGAAAGGGATTCTATTCCTAAGAGGAATGCAAGCAAATTGAAGCCTATAAATAGAGAAGTTCTCTACACACCTTTTACACACACAACACTTGTGTTTTTGCTTGCTTTTCAAAATTCTTCTTTTAATTATTTGTGTGAACTTCAAAAATTCTCCTTTTAATAATTTGTGTGAATTTAAAAAACATGAGTAGCTAATTTTCTTATTGATTGAGGATGAACTCCTAGTTCTTAACATATGATTTGAGTTTTTGTTTTAAACCTACTTTGACGTTTTTCACATGATTATCGTTTGTTTTTACTAATAGGAATGTTTATACATTCATTGTTGTTTGATAGATCGTTTAGGTGGCCAACTAAATTGATTTGTTAATTAATCTAAAGCTAGTGAAAGTTAGGGGATAAGTAATCGTCTTCTTGACTCTTTATACAAGTAAACACGAGAACTTGCGGAGGGATTCCGTGGAGCAATTGTGTGTGAAAAAAACGTTACCAAGTGGACCTTGATCTAAGAGTCTAACTACTAATATCAACCTAATAAGTTCATAAATCTTAATGCGTTTAACTAAATTATATCTTGAGTGATCTACTACTATGTGGTTCGGTAAATAGAATCCGGTAGTCGAGAACTTCCGTATCCGGTGATACAAGGGATTTAGGGGTTTAACACTGATCTAGATGCTTTACCTACGGTTGGTGATAATCTGTGACTAATAAAAAGTGGAAAAGAACATAACTTGAATCATTGTTTTGCAACGAAGAAGGATTCATTGGTCTTGTCTCTCTTATTAGTTTTCCTTTATCGTTTAATTGCTTTGTTTATTTATTTTTCTTTATAAAATCTAAAACCAAAACCCCCCTTTTATGACATTATAAGACAACTAAAACCTCTTGCTCCTCGTGGGAACGAACTTAACTACCACCATATTACTTGTTAATTGAGTGGAAAAATATTCTCTAATTTGTTGTGGTTACGACACGCATCACTCACTAGCCGGCCGGCCATTCCCTAGCCGTGGCCGGTCCCACACCTCATGACTCCTTGTTATGTTATTATTATTTCCCTCATCCCATGAAATTTTCTTGAATTCATGGAATTTCCCTCAAGTCATGAAAATAATGTAAAATTAGGGAAACTCGTGGGACCGGGCCCTACCCGATCCCACACGTCCCTTATTTTTTTATTATTATTTTTTATGTTTCCCTCATCTCATGGAAAATCCATGATTTCAACAAAATCCTTGGTTTAAATAAACCTCTTGATTTTATTATATTTCCCGGAAATCATGAAAAAAAATATAAAATTGGGAAGAGTGCCTTGGGACCGTGCCCCTTAGCCGGCCGGCCATGCCCTGGACGTGGACGGTCCCACACTTCATCACTCCCTATTTTATTATTATTATTATTTCCCTAATCTCATGGAAATTCCTTAATCTCATGAAATTCTTCAGTTTCATGGCATTTCCCTCATATCAGGGAAAATACATAAAATTAGGAAAAGTACTGCGGGACCGAGCTTGCTAGATGGCCGGCCATGCCATAGCCGTGGCCTGTCCCACACCTTCCAATCTCATATTTCATTAATTATTTTTCATCATCTCATGAATTTTTCCTAGTTTCAGCAAAACCCTGGATCCTTCATATTTTCTCAAAATGTTGCTCAAACGCGCACCAGAAAATATCGAAACTCTCAGGACAGAGACATGGACATTATGGTGACGCGGGCATGTCTCCTTGACCGACCAAGGCTGGCCCTGAGGCTTGCAAATAGCCGGTCCCATATTTTTTAGTCATTTTTACCTAATTTACTCAATTGCTCATATTAGGTCCAAACTCTTTTCAAACAACTTGGAGTTTGTTCAAATGACCATCAGTTGGTTCCATGACCACCAAGGGCCAGTCTCATGCCCTCTTGGTCGGTCCCTCATCTCTCCATAATCAGGTTCTACTACCTAACGCTCACGCGAGCGCTATTTTAAAAAATGATTAAACCATCATTTAATCATCCTTTCACCAACTGATCTTCAAGAGATTTTGGTATTTTGCTCACTTGAGCATCTGGGCGTTACATGGTCGACTCGTCATCCCAGGTAGCTGATCCCTCCTTAAGTCTATGGTTGATTTTCAATAAATCATCAATTGATCAAAATTAGGGTTTTGAATTCAGAGCTCTGCAAAATATAATTTTGAGAAGATTCAAACACTAATAATTTTACGTTGATCCTATGATCAACACCTTAATAATTATGCTCGGCTCAGATGCCAGCATCTTAAATTAGTATTTTTCTCAGACGATCAATATTTATTTAATTAAAGAATATTGGTTCAACTATCAATATTCAATAATACTAACAATTCATCAAACGAGCAATATTTGCTCAGATCAAGGGATATTGGTTCAACTATAAATATTCAACGACTCAAAGCAACATTTTTTCATTTTAGTTATCAACATTTATTCGACAATGTACTTTTGTCTCAGCAGACAGTTCAATTCATGAGTCTCGGAACATTTGCAAATCACGTTCGACTCAGCAATACAAGGACTCATCGTACCATAAAGTCAACAACTGACTCCACAATCACGAGATGTCAATCATGTCACATGGGGGGATATTAACTAGGGTTTTGGTCTGGTGGTCTACAGCACGTGTGTTCATACACATGATGAGAATGTGAGCAAGTCGTGCAATCAGTTGGAGGAGTTAGCAAAAATAGTGGGTGGAAAATTAACCAAGTCTCCGCACGATGAGTAACTGGTTTTGACACGATTTCCCACTTCCCCGGTATTTTAATTCAGCAACTGTCACACTTCATGGGATCAAGGTGTTTACAATTCCATCAATATAAGAAATCTCTGAATCCTGATTGAAACAAACAAGAATTTCTCGACAAGTTCACACAGACAATCTTCGTCTACACAAACTCATCTTCTGAGTAAATTCAATCATTCAGAACTTTCTTACGCATAATTCATAACACACCTATAATCTTTGATCACCATTGATCTCACACATTTCTCAGCTTCCCTACTACAAATAAACCCATCCTCTCTTGTGACTGAATTGACTCTTGAACGAACATTGTCGTGGTTTAGGCCGGAGTCCTACAGATTGATTTCTCGAACTTAAAGCACTCCCTTCTTGCAGTGCATCTGTGTGAGCTTGAGCATTTTATCGGTTCAAGGAGTCTCCGCATGGTCATCTCCTCAATTCCATAAAAACCAGCAAACTGTTTCTCCCCATCTACAATTCTTTAATAGCTAAGGGAAGAGAATCCCAGGATCGAAACATAAATAAATTAAGAATCTTTTAATTAAGGTAATTTCATTTTTAATAAAATAAGAATTAGTAATATGCATTTACTAATTAAAGATTTTCTTAGAGATTTAGATCATTATCTTTGGACAGACCATTTCCAGGAATTATGGAAACCGAATTTGTGCTTTAATGAATATCTTGAGAATACTTTCGGTTTTGGAAATTCCTTGGTGTCCAAAATTCCTAGTCTATAAATACTTGAAGTTTTCATTTCTAGCAAACTAATCCTTCATAACATCAAACTACCTCTTGTTGTGGTGCTACTAGTGAAGCCGCATATTCGGAGAGTAGAGTAACCTAATTAGGCGAAATCTCTTACGGCCGCTCGTTTTAAAGTCTTCTTTGGGATTGATTGAGAAACTCTATTAGTACCGTTGGTGGGAAACTAGATAATTGCGGTTTATCTTTTGTTTTCATTGATTTGATTGACTAATGGTGGTTGAACTTTGACTGCACCTAGTTTGTTTGTGCTTGAGGATCTTCTCTTCTAATATAAGATTCACTCAAACTAGTTCAGAGTTTCGACATGGATCTTTAGATTGTTTGTAGTTCTAAAGATGATCTTGTGATAATCCATTGTTAACAGACTCCGTTCTGTGCATGATTGATCACAAGAGATTCAAGTGATTGTGTGCAGGTTTTTATTGAAGATCTAAGAAGATTTGAAGATTTGAAGATATTGAAGATTTCTGATTTGTGGGTTCATAATCTTTGGTGTGCACAATACTTGTTTCGGTAAAAAGAGGATCCAATTAATAATCGGTTTTATCCTTGTGATAGAATTGGATTGATTAATTGAGTAGATCGGCATCAACACAATTCTTTGGATTAAGAGTGTTGATCACAAAATCTTAACGATTACTTTGGTAATTGAACATAAAATAGATCTAAAGACCTGACGAAGGAGTTTATGTTAAGATAGACAGAAGATCCTTTGTCCGACTCATATCACTTGGTTGAAGAGAGTTGATACCAAATAGATTTGTTGTTCCTTTAATGTTTGGAATACAAACCAAAAGGAATTATTCCAAGTACGTGACTTATTTATAAGTTGGAGGCGTGGGAATACATACGGAACTAGGTTAACTACAGGTTTAGTTGCTTGGTCTCAACTATATGAAGTTAGGTGTAAGTTGTGTAGCGGCTTAATCCTGAGAGTATTCAGTTCTGGAAAAGGTCCCGGGTTTTTTTTTTGCATTTGCGGTTTCCTCGTTAACAAAATCTTGATGTATCATTTGCTTTTATTTTCTGCATTATAATTGTTTTATTATAACTAAAGTTAATCGTACAAACGTTAATTCCTATTTACTTGATAAGTGAATCATGTTGTGTTTGGTTAAGCCTGAACCTTTTCATCAAGTAAACATTCTTTGTTGTTGTGTTATCTCGATTTCGTATCCATAAACGATCACACGAAGTGTGACCGATTAGTTGC
>NC_039368.1:119149785-119184036 GCF_003573695.1 Papaver somniferum | reverse complement strand
TCAATTATAGTTTCGGTGCCTGCACAATAGAAGGTAAAGAAACCTCATTAGTCTTCATAAACGGTCTCCCAAGAAGTAACGAAGTAGATGAACAATTATCTCCATTGTGCATATCCACAATGTAAAAATCAACCGGAAAGATTAAATGATTCACTTGAACAAACACGTCCTCCACTACTCCCTTAGGATATATATTGGACTTGTTAGCCAATTGAATAGTAATATTTTCCTCTTTTAAAGGTCTGAGATTCAAAGAATCATATCGATTGACATAACACTTATGGAAGCTCCCAAATCAAGAAAAGCACGCTCGAATCGTCGGTTACCAATGGTAATGGGAACTGTGAAGCCGCTAGGATCTTCACACTTTGTAGGCATTTTCTTCAGTAACATTGTTGTAGCACTTTCGCCTACTTGAGTAATCTTATTAGCAATCAACCTATCCTTCCTTGTACATAAATCCTTCAAAACCTTGAAATACCAGAGTACGGTTTTGATAAACTCAATAAATGGAATGTTGATGTGTATCTTGCTGAAAATATCCTTGATCTCCTTGTATTGAGCTTGCTTCTTCGATTTGGAACGACAAGGGAAAGGAGGTGGTATGGTAAAAGTGGGAACCGAGTCCTTAGGTTGGCATTTTGAGGTTGGCTTTTCCTTTGGGACGGTTTCCTCTTCTACTTCCTTTTCGATGTCGTTACTAACCTCTTTTTATTGAGGTGGCTCTTCAGTTTGTCTTCCACTCCTTAACGTAACCACATTAACGTGTGATCTTGGGTTCACGAACGGTTGAGATGGTAACTTCGTTGATGCTTGTGCCTCCAACTTACCCACTGTTGTAGCCAATTTCCCCATTTGAGTTTGCAAATCTTTAATTGCCACATCATTCTTTAACTGATTTTGATCGGATTTCTGTTGGCTTTGTTGGAACAAATAGGTAATACCTTGCATCATAGCACTCAGTTTATCATCAATTGAAGAATCCTGCTCTTTATGTTGTTGTGGTTGCTGTAATTGTTGTTGAAAACCACCTTGCCTTGCATATGGATTAGAAGCTGCTGCTTGCTTGTTAGAATAACTGAAATTAGGGTGATATTTCTAACCAGGGTTATAATTATTGGAGTATGGGTCATACCTTGGCATCTGATTAGGAAATATAGCATTTACCTCAGCTTCTTCTTCGTATGTAGGAATAACTGCAGAAGCTATCCGTTGGACCATCTTTTCCACATTACCCATTCGTTATTCCATCTGTGATTAATCTCCCATCTCACTAACTCTTCTAACAGTTTAAGAATCTCGAGTGTAAAATTGTTGAGTGTTTGCAGCCATACTATCAATCAAAATAGTAGATTCCTCAATAGTTTTATTATCCAAAGCACTACTACTAGAAGCATCAATCAAGTGCCTCTCATGCGGTAATAATCCCTCATAGAAGTGTGTGATAATTAATTGCGGTGGTATTTGATGATGTGGAAAACTCGCCAATAATATTTTGTATCTCTCCCAATATCCATACAAAGAGTCTCCACTAATTTGCACAATGTACCGTTATCCTTACGAATAGTTGCAGCATTAGAAGCAGGAAAATACTTCTCTAGAAACAACTTTTTCATTCCGGTCCATGTGGTAATACTTACGGAAGGGAGATAATATAACCATGATTCTGCTTGGTCCGCTAGTGAGAATGGAAAAGCTTGTATAATAGTTGTATCATCGTCATCATCACTCTTCTTCATACTTCTTATTGTATTCTGAAATTGTTGTAGGTGTCATTAGGATCTTCACCCGGTAGTCCCTTGAACTTTGGAACCCAATGAAGAAGACTTGATTTAAGTTTTACCGTGTCATTCTGAGTAATACACAATGGTTGAGAATCCAAACATGGAGATGTTAGATATCTCAACGTCTTCCTTTCTGGAGGTGGAGGTGGTAGAGGATTTTCACCGTCGTTCATCATTTTTGATGTAAAAGGTTCTTCTTGCGGCGTTTGCTGACGTGCTTGAAGTACCGTTACTTTACGGGTTTGAATTCCGCACCTCTGGTATTCCCAGTCTTTCGGTGCCAGAGATTAAGTACCTGAAAACAAAATTCTAGAAAACGAAAATAAAAAGTAAAAAGAAATTCTAAAAACAAGATTAAAACTAATAAAAATAATAACTAAAGCTACCAACTGCTCCTCGGCAGCGGCGCCAAAATTTGATGGGTGTCGTAGGCTCAACAAATTAATAATATTATTTTCACACAATTAACTGGTAATATAATGGAAGTAAGGATCATTCCCACGAAGAGCAGTGAGTTTTAGTTGTCAAAGTGTCACAAAGGGGGGGTTTTGTTTTAGATTGTGAACAAAATAAATAATCAAAGCAAATAAAGTTGTATTATAATCAATAGAGAGAGATATGATTGAGGAATCCTTCTTCGTTAATAAACTGTCAATGAGTTAATATATTTATCTATTCGTCATTAATCATATATTATCACCAACCGTAGAATAACAGGTACGCTTAGCTATTCCCAAAATTCCTTAAATCACTGGATAACAGGTACGCTTAGTTACCTGATTCTATTCAACTGAGTCTCCCTGAGGTACTCTAACAAGGTGTAACTCAACTGAATGCTTTAGGTTTTGTGAATTTAGGTTTGATCCTAGTAGTTAGACTCCGTACGCTCGGTCTACTTGCTAGGGTTGTGTCCACACACGATTGCTTTAGAATCCCTCTGCAAGGTCTCGCGTTATCTACTTGTTTAAGGAATTATTCAACAATTACGGATATCCTAACCCTTACTAGCAATAGATTAGACTAACAAATATATTTAGTTGGCCACCTAAACAATCTATCAATCAATCATAAGTATTTTAATAGTAAACACAAACGATAATCATATGAAGAAATCAAAATAGATTCATATATTAAATCAAATAAAGTTTACAACTTAGAATTCATCCTCAATCAATAGGTGTTTATCTACTCATGAATGTAGAAACATCTATGATATACATATAAGAAAAGTTTATAGATATCGTTACGATTGAGGAACCGCTCCGAAACCCTAGTTTTTGATGTTTCTTCTCTCCAAGCTTACAATTTCGTGACCTAATGATGTGATATCATTTTACATAACCTAACACCTTTTTATAGGTTTACATTGCTTGGTATTCACGTATTGGGTTCGGTTCAAGAATCCGACCCAAAATAACGAAATAACGTTCCCAAACATGCCCTTAGGCCTTCCAAGGAGTTTATACATATTTCCTACTACCTAAGTTTGCGAACCCAGTCCGCAAACTTCAAATTCCAGCAGAAATTTTTGGAATTAATTCTGCGAACCCGGTATGCGAACCTAGTTCGCGGACTTCACTGTCCTGGTATTCAATAAAAGCTTGCTTTGGCCACAACTTCTTCACCCGAACTCGGAATGACCTCATTATTTTTGCATTCTTTTTATCTTTAAATTCTATTCAAGATGATGATGAAAAATCCTTAATTTGAATGAGTTAAGATAAGTCTTTGGCCCTTCTCTTGGACTTGGGCGCTTGGATACTTGGAATACTTCTCTTCAAAGCTCTTTTCAGCACTTTGTAGCTCCTTTGTGGATGGTTCACCTACTAGAGGCAAACAAGAAAAAACAAGAGTAATAATAAGAAAATATGCAAGAATAATAGCTAAAAAAAGTATGGAATTGACACTAAAATCATATGAATTATGCACTTATCAGGTACCCAAATATACCTCAAGCTAAAACTTTTCCTACCTATAAGTCCTTTCTCCGAAAGTGATTGTCTATGGACTGAGTCGAGACAATACAACTAATCGGTTCACACTTCATGTGATCGTCTATGGATACGATATCGAGACAATACAACAACGAAGTATGTTACTTGATAAAAAGATTCGGACTTAACAAAACACAATATGATTCACTTATCAAGTAAATGAGAATTAACGTTTGTATAATTTACTTTAATTATAATAAAACAATTATAATGCGGAAATATAAAGTAAATGACATGGCAATATTTTGTTAACGAAGAAACCGCAAATGCAGAAAAACCCCGGGACCTTGTCCAGAATTGAATACTCTCGGGATTAAGCCGCTACACAAAATTACACCCAACTTCGTATAGTTGAGACCAAGCAACTAAACTTATAGTTCACTTAGTTCCGTCTGTATTCCCACGCCTCCAACTTATAAATAAATCACGTACTTGGAATAATTCCTTTTGCTCGTATTCCAAACAGTAAAGGAACAAAAAATATGTTTGGTATCAACACTCTTCAACCAAGTGATATGAGTCGGACAAAGGCTCTTCTGTTTATCTTAACATAAAATCCTTCTTCAGGTCCTTAGATTTATCTTATGTTCAATTACCGAAGTAATCGTTTAAGAATAATCCAATAACACTATTAATCCAAAGAATTGTGTTGATGCCGGTCTACTCAATTAATCAATCCAATCTATCACAAGGATAAACCGATTATTAATTGGATCCTATTTTACCGATACAAGTATTGTGAACACCAAAGATTATGAAACCACAAATCATAAATCTTCAGTATCTTCTTCGTCTTCAAATCTTCTTAGATCTTCAATAATAACTCACACACAATCACTTGAATCTCTTGTGATCAATCACGTACAAAAAGGAGTCTGTTAACAATGGATTATCAGAAGACCATATTTAGAACTAACAACAGTCTAAAGATCCATGTAGAAACTCTGAATTAGTTTGAGTGAATCTTATATTAGAAGAGAAAATTCTCAAGCATAAAAAAACTAGGTGCAATCAATGTTCAACTACAGTTAGTCAATCAAATCAATGAAAACAAAAGATAAACCGCAATTATCTGGTTTCCCACCAACGGTACACGCTAGAGCTTCTCAATCCCAAAGAAGACTTTAAACTGAGCGGCCGTAAGAGATTTCGCCTAATTAGGTTACTCTACTCTCCGAATAGGCGTCTACACCAGTAACAACACAACAAAGAGGAAGCTTGTTGTTACGAAGGATTAGTTTGCTAGAAAGGCAAACTTGAAGTATTTATAGACAAGGAAGTTTGGACACCGAGGAATTTCCAAAACCGAAAATATTCTCAAGATATTCATTAAAGCACAAATTCGGTTTTCATAATACTCTGTCCAAAAATAATGATCGAAATCTCTCGCAAAATCTCTAATTAGTAAATGCACATTACTAATTCTTATTTCCCTACAAAATGAAATTAATAACCTTAATTAAAAAATTCTCAACTTATTTATATTTCGATCCTGGGATTCTCTTGCCTTAGCTATTAAGGAATAACTTTGAACAATTAAAGAAATAAACATTCACAACATGTGTTCAAAGTATGTCGACATCCTTACTTTGTAAGTTCTCTTTCACACTTACACCTTGAAACCGATTTGCCACACTTCCAAACAAGTTTAGAATTGGTTCATCTGACTTTCAAGAACTATGTGATTGATCAAATAACATTCAATCACAATCATGGGTTTAACGGTTCTACCAAAACAAATTTTGGTTCTACCTTCCATGTGAGTATTGTGCATAGTCAAAATTCGGTTGGCTAGGTACTAGGATCGGTTCCCCACATATATATGATATCTAACTTATATGTGTTGCACATGTCCATAGGATCGGTTCCCCTTTGCCTAAAAACGTGCTGCACGTGTTCATAGGATCGGTCCCCCTTTATGCTATAAACCTTGTTGCACCTCATACTAGGATCGGTTCCCCTTTCTGATGTACTGCACCTCTTACTATGATCGGTTTCCATTTCCCATATTTGGTCAGACATAAAATCACAGACCCGATCATACCATCTCAGGTGATTACTTAAGATCGGTTTCACTAATAAAAGTCATATCAATACATAAGTCTGGCCTTTGTGAATAGTCTACCAAGAACACAAACAAGTCGTGAACGGTTATACTCAATCACACATATTGGTTGTTCATAAGATATGCAATGAATAACAAAACCAATAACGTCTGGTGATTTCTTTTTCGATTCACAAACATTTTTATGAACTCACTTCCTTAGAACACATGTAAAACATTGTTCCCTAGGATGAAATCCTCACCTTATACCCATACATAATCACAATAACATTCAAATGATTATGGCGATATCTTATCTACAAAGTTTAATGGTTAAGCAATAAACCTCGTATTGTATTCCTTAATACCATGTCTATCTAGAGTTCAAATATGCTTCACAGTTTTGTTTTCAATATGCACTACTTGAAAGATATGTTAGGAAACGAAACATTTCAAGTCAAATATCACTAACCTCAAGTGGAAGGATGATTGTTGTCGTTGTAGCTCCTTGCTTCTTCACATCTTCAAGTCTTCGCAATACTTGAAATGTCTCATTATCCTAATACTTTTAAGATAACCTATACGAAGTTGACTCTATTACATAATCAAGCGACTCTTAACATGAGTTTTGATTTACTAAAATATGACAACCAAACTTGACATACGAACGCTTGGTGGGTTCAACCGAGAAATGCTCTAACAAACAATTTCAGACACTTTGTGATTAAACTCATCAAATGAATCTTCGCCATCCATACGAAGGTTTTCCCAATCATAATTTAGGTTTTTAATCCAAGCTTCTTTTTTAGTAGTATTCCCTTCGAATACAGTTTCTAATATATCCCTCGCGTCTTTAGACCGAGTGCATGTGGTCACATGGTGCTGAATATCTTGGGTAATGGCATGAATGATAATATTTAAACCATCAGAATTTCGCTTTGCAGCAAGAATCTCGTTAGGTTCATATCTACCAATATCCTTTGCAATAGAGACAGAATCTACTGTAACCATTGGAGGATTGTAGACATTAAAAACATAAACCATGATTGAAAATCTTGCGCTTAAATAAAGGCACGCATAACAATTTTCCACCTTAAGTAATTTGAGACATTGAAGACTGACGATACGTTTACATAGATAACACTTCTGTCCATAGAGTCAGATTGCTACAAATACAAACTTACGAGGTCTTAAACGTGCTTTCCTACTATGATACCAGTTGAAAAAGCGGGGGTCTAATAACCACGCCCAATATTTCGTTTAGGAAATCTGTATGGACAAACTCCAATATAATTCCAAGAGAATCAACTAGACAATCAGACTCAATCAATGGAAATATATCCAAGAGTTGTATCTCTGTTTCTCAAATCGAACAGATAAAATCCGTGAGCCTGATTATTATGAGAAACAACTTGAACGGTACCAAATCCCAAGAGTTGTATCTCTGTAATCATAAAATTGAACAGATAAAGTCCGTGAGCCTGATTATTATGAGAAACCACATGAACGGTACCAATGCCCAACATTCAAATGTCAATAAATTTATATCAATAACCAAAGGTTGGATTATCTAATTGATTGAACTACACACAACCTGTGATATTTCAATTATTTAAACAAATAAAATGTGAAAATGAAATAACACACACACCAGAAATTTTGTTAACGAGGAAACCACAAATGCAGAAAAAACCCCGGACCTAGTCCAGATTTGAACACCATAATGTATTAATTAAGCCACTACAGACACTTGCCAACTGCAAGTTAACTTCGGACTGGAATGTAGTTGAGCCCTAACCAATCTCACACTAATCAAAGTACATTCGCGTTCCTTACACCTCTGAATCCCAACAGGACTCTAGGCACTTGATTACCTTAGATGATCTCACCCACAACTAAGAGTTGCTACGACCCAAAGTTGAAGAGTTGATAAACAAATATGTCTCATACAGAATCTATTGAATAGATAAATCTTTCTCCCACAGAAATACCTATGAGTTTTGTTCCGTCTTTTTATAAATCAAAGTGAACAGAACCAATTGATTTACTGGACTTATATTCCCGTAGAACAGCCTAGTAGTACCAATCACCTCACAATAATCTTAACCGTATGGTAGCGGAACAAGATATTGTGGAATCTCAAACGATGATATGAAGATGTTTGTGACTACTTTTTATCTTACCTATCGTAGATTAAATATCGAGAAAATCTTAAGGAAAATAGTACTCAATATGATAGAACAAAGTAATATCAGAACACGCAACTACATAGAAAATAGTCATCTTGCAATGTTTTTAGATTTATCTACTTAAATTCTATGTTATTTGGAAGATGATTTTTGCAGTATTAATTTTTATTATTATATATATTGCAAATTTTTATGGTATATGTTGTTTACATACGTGAACCTTGACTGTCATATATATGCTCAAAAGTTAACTCTATAATATTTCGGTGTGGAAGTATTGATAAAAGATAAAATAAACTTTTGACAACAAAATTTAAGCCTATTATGTCATTATGCAAATATTGATGGAAGATAGGATGAAAAAATAGTGATGAAAAATAGAATGAATCTTTGATTATTCCGCAGTATTGGTCTTTCCCTGATCCACATCTTTGTGTTTGTACTATGTTCCTCTGTAAGTTCTCTTAGTTCAATTGAGATTTTTGGATAGAAACAATTGTTTCATGTGATTTATTAATGTCCAAAGAAATCCTTCTTTTCTTGTAAAAGTAAGGTCGCTCTTGTTGTTCTTTCGGGAATGAAATTTTATGTGGGAGAGTTCTTAATTGAACTTGTGCTTAATTGCCAAATCTTTGTGGGGAGTGCGGTTGTGGAATATTGTAGGAGTTATCTTGTATCTTTATAAACTCCTTGATGAATATATTAAGTTTCGACTGTGTGAAATCATCGAAACAAGTTGGTATGTTGTTATCTTTTGGTCATGAAGTATCTCTATAAAAATTTCATGAGGATCCAACTAGTTTTCGTACCTTTTCCAATGTATATTGACAAAAAGGGAGAGAATTAATGTATAGTTCACACTACAAATACATATGGTTTACGGATCATTATGTAAGGGGGGTTGTTTTCACTGTGATATGAAGTATTGACTAAGGGAGAGTGATACATATCACTGTAGTATTGTTGTCAAAGTTGTGATATAATTGGACTTTGATGATGTATAATAATACCATGACACCGTATAACAATGATTGAGAGCAACTGTTTTTCATTGTTATATCTACGTATCTTCAACAACTATGATGCTGAGTTGAACACATTTAGAATCATTGGAGTACTTGGAAGTGAAAAAGATTTCAAGTAATGTTGAAGAACTAAGGAGATCAAGCATTTGGATGAGAAGCAACAAAATTTATTTATTTTGTAATACATATGTATTGATAGTTTTGTCACTAAAATTGACAAAGGGGGAGATCGTTAGAGAACTGCTCGGTCGAACGCGCAAGTATTGCTATCTCAAGCTTGTTTGTCAATGTTAGTGATCAAAGCTATAAGTCTTGTTTTATAGTCTACTTATAGTGATGTCCCGGACTAGGATAGATTGTATAATTGAGCATTATACATCACCGCGTTCATAAATTGAAGACGAAGAACTACTAAGGAGAGCTTGTGGAACTTCATCAACAAAAGGTATGTGGAGACTAAAACTCATCTATCATTTGGAAAATATATTTCTACCATATCTCCTATATTGAGACAAAAGTTGTATTACTATATAGTATTCGATTATGCACATTTGAGATTTCGAGCTGAGTTTAACTCGCTTACATATTCCTCGAAATATCTGTTGGTAAGCTTTTGTTTCAACCAAGTTCATCTTATATTCTTGACGAAAGTCAAAAGATGATCATGTGAAAATCGTCGAGTCACTTCTTACATGGTTTGTGTGATACACTCATTTGGTGTAGACTTGGAATGTTTCGTTATGATTATTTCAATAACTTGAAAATAGTTTTGATGCTAATAGTGTGTGAAAACGACTATTGTCATCCTCTAAGAAAGTTTCAATGATTCAAATAGAGTTTAGAACACTTAACCAACATTGGATTATAAACATGTGTTTGTGGGTGAAAACTGATTCTACTGTTTTTGGTAATTTGGGGTGTGTTGATGAGAAACGAGTTCAAACCTTAAACAAATGCACTGCACGGGAATGCTTTTAGGTTCGATAAATCAATCTGTAAGACTCTGGCCTAAACCAATAAATGGTCGTTCCAGATTTAATTCGATCACAAGGTGAAGGAGAAGGGTTGATCTTAGGGAGGGAAGCGAAGAAGGTGTTGAGATTGTGAAGGTGTTGGCTGTTTATGACTTGTATCAGAATGTTGAACCGGCTTGCACAATGTAAGCTATCAGTTCTGGGTGTTTTCTGGATTCTGTGACAACTATATGTTGTTTTTAAATAGGTGAAGGACCTATTTATACAATTCATTGAGCGCAACCCTCATCTCATAGGAAGTGGGGGAGGTGAAGTGATGGAGTAGTGGGGTCGTGTAGGAGTGTTGATTGTTACACGATCACACCTTTTCCCAATTCCCTCATCGTTGTTAATCGTCCACCTTTTCCTGACACGTTCTTGTAATGGTGCGTTTCACGCTTCATGGTGTAAACCTCTAGACCAATACCCCAGTAAGTATCCCCCAGTTTGTGACATGCTTGATGTCTCGAATGAGCGGATCATGGGAACCACCGCAGGAAATAGCATACGGTGCTAAGTTAAATAACTAAGTTATTTAAAAAATTGATATTCATGAAATATCGTGTATACTTGATGCATGTAATGCATCGAAAACAATCAATACGTATGAAGCATCGTTGTTTTAAAGCTTAAACGAATAAGTCGCGGATTAAGCGTCTTAAAATAGCATCACGTCCAACCATCTTCGAGTGATCGTTTGGAGGCCGCATGGACGAGCCATCCCCTGTTTGATCACTCCCTGTGGAAGAGTGGAGGACGGTGATCACCGAGGTGCTTCATTGGTCGTCTAGCTTTTAACTTAGGTTGTCCGACCAAGCTGGAAAAGTTGGACGGACGAGATGGTTTACGGCATATATCTACGACCGTTGATGGAATTTTAGGGTTTTTAAGAGGTGCGCAAGCATCCCACTTTGGCTTGATCGAATTCAAGCATGGGTGTTAATTTTGGTGGGACCGACCGGTCACGCATGAAGGTGGTCTGTTGTTGTGCACGTCTATACCTATCAATCCTATGAAGGCTTGATCTAGGCCACTCAAATTGACTGGAAAAGATAAGCGGTCGTGATCTATTTGCGACATAAATCCATTGCCGCAAAGGATTTGGAAGCCGCGTGACATGCCACCTTCGGGCATGCGTTTCGAGACGCTTGTCCATGGTTTGCCTAGGACGGACGGTCACACGCACAGGTGGGACCATGGTGATCACGTCGACATCCTTGGGACCTCTTGAATCTATAGCTACACCCTCCGTTTAGGCTGGCGAAGATGGATGGACGCGATCGAACTACGACAGATATGCATCACCGCAAACCCTAATTAGGATTTTTAAACAGTCACGCACGCGTGACTTTGGCCAAACGGTTTGGAAAGCCACACTTCCCCTTTGGGAGGACCGATCGTGTGGGGCCCATGTTGGGATGACGTTGAACATATGTGCACGTTCCTGATGGTCATGGGCGCGATCTACGCCATCCAAATATGCTGGCTAAGTTGGATGGTTGTGATCGTTTTAAGACACTAGTGGAATTTACTCGATCTTTTAAAGCATAACGCCAGCCATGTTTCGATCAAACGTTCATTGCTCCATGGAATTGCCGTGAGAAAGACGATCGGGTACGTGAGGAGCGGATCCGCCAATGTGTGCATTAGCGCTTCACTGATCAATCGCGGGATAATCCAAGCCGTCCAAATAGGTTGGCGAAGTTGGACGCTCGTGATGATTTTAATACTCACCTGATCAGTCTCGCTCGTTCGAGCCTTTCCCAAAACAACACGGCCACCCTATTTTAACGATGGCGTTCGGCGGGTGTTTGGGAGTATAGCGTGTGTTCGACCGTCTAGAGCATAAGTGGGCCCGCCGGTGGTTATCGCGGTGATTGCCTACTCCTGCTAGGGTTCTTCTAGGATTGTTGAACCGCCTGCTCCTGTTAGGGTTCGTCTAGGCTTGTTTAATTGTGCAACCAACTTGAGTGGACGCGATCGTTTCTGAGACTGATATGGACAGTCTAGATTTCCCTTAAGGAGATTAAGCATGCTCGATCGGGATAACCAAAGCGCGTCGATGCGAGACTCTCTCTGTCAGAGAGTTATGTAGCCTGTGTGGGTATTTCATGCACATATATATATTGGCACTTCGGGAGATTCATGCTACTCTGATGAGAGTGAACATTCAATCGTCATGTGATGTCAATAATGAGAGTTCTGCTGAGAACATATCCCGGAAAATACTAGGAAAATAATGTACTAATTAATGATGTGAATTTCTTCAAATACAGTGAAGAGGTTTTCTGCACTCATCACTTTTTAAACGGCTTTTCCCTTTGCAGGGTGACAGCGCATAAAAATACTGGTTTTATAGTTTTATCCCTGAACTAAAATCCACCATCAACAACATGTTATGCACTCTTGCATATATGTAATCCATGTCCTGGAACCATAGCCATATGCGTACCTGTTGGTTTGTGAAAAAGCAAGGGTCTAACAACACCATCCAATATTTCGCTTAGCAATCTGAATGGACTAACTCCGAAATACTTTCTAGAGAATCAACTAGACAGTCAGACTCAATCTAGGTAAAAGTATCTCAAAGAGTTAATATCTCTCTCTTGTTTTGATTTACTCAAGCTAATAAAATCAGCGAGTCAATAATCAAACACAAGGAATTACTTGGACCAATGTCCAAGGATCAATCAATGATAATCAAACAACCAAAGGTTGGATTATGCTAATTGATGATCTAACGCACAACCTGTATTATTTCAATTATAAAGATAAATCAATATAATGCGGAAAATAAAATAACACAGACACCATAAATTTTGTTAACGAGGAAATCTCAAATACAGAAAAACCCTGGGACCTAGTCCATATTGAACATACACTGTATTAAGCCGCTACAGACACTAGCCTACTACAAGCTAACTTCGGACTGGACCGTAGTTGAACCCCAATCATTCTCCCACTAATTCAAGGTACAATTATGCTCCTACGCCTCTGATCCTAGCAGGATATTGCACATGATTCCCTTAGCTGATCTCACCCACAACTAAGAGTTGATACAATCCAAAATCGCAGGCTTTGACAATAAATAAATCTGTCTCACACAGACAAGTCTATCAAAGGATCAATCTGTCTCTCACCGATAAACCCGAAAGTTTTTTTTTCCGTCTTTTGATAATAATCAAGGTGATCATGAAACAATTGATAATCCGGTCTTATATTCCCGAAGAACAACCTAGATTAATCAATCACCTCACAACCATCTTAATAGTATGGTAGCGAAACAAGATGTTGTGGAATCACAAACGATGAGATGAAGTGCTTGTGATTACTTTTTATATCTTTTCTACCGAAGATATCAAATCTCAAGCCGATCAATATGATTGTACTCGTACGATAGAAGGAGCAAGATCAGATCACACAAATACGATAAAAGTAGTATCGGTCTGGCTTCACAATCCCAATGAAGTCTTTAAGTTGTTAACCCGGTTTAAGAAAATAAAACCAGAGCGTTAAAGGAGAATCGACTCTAGTATGCAAACTAGTATCACATGTAAGGTGCGGGGATTAGTTTTGCAAAATACTAGATGTCTCCTTTATATAGTCTTTCAAATCAGGGTTTGCAATCAATGTTAGCTTAGTAACAAAGCATTCAATATTCACCGTTAGATGAAAACCTGATATAGATTCAAGCTAATATTTCTCAACCGTTAGATCAAAAACTTAGCTTGTTATACACAATTGATTGTATGCTTCTAGGTTTGTTAATCGTACCCAAAGTTTGCATTGTTGGTTCAATAATAGTCAACCAAAAGGTTATCCATATAATAATTTCATATCAACAATGTTCTTCTTCATCATAACTAGTTCAAATGACTTCAAATGAACTAGTTAAGAGAGTTGTTCAATTGCAGGAAAATCTCATGTACTACACCAGACACAATTGAAACAAAGATGATTTGATTCACTTGGATCGGTTCATGAACTTTATAGCCACTTTTTGCAAACTGCATTCCTTAGTCTTTATAAGTTTAAGTTCAGAAATCATCTTCAGATATATAACCTTCTCAACTTCGCATACTAGGTTCGCGGACTTAAGCAACCGGTCAGAGTTTGCAAACTCCAGTAGAAATTCTCGGGATGAGAACTACGCCGGTTCGCGAACTTGGCTCTTGCAAGTAGTTTGTCAACTCCAGCAGAAATTCTCGGGTTTGAGAACTTCGGTAATTCGCGGACTGAGTTTACGGATTTGGCACTTGCCATACTTCCAGTTTCTCCTGATCAACAAAGTTCGCAAACTTTGGTTCAAGGAATAGGACTTATACATAAATGTGTTTCCACAATAATGTTTATGTCCATCATTGATTATGTAATCTAAAATATCATTTCAATCATTGAGACATTCTCAGAGGACGTTATATAGTTGTTATTCACAAACCATTTTTCGTCAGAGAAATTCTCAAAGTGATTGAAACATAGCATGAATTTCGTCACCAGGTAAAGATAAACTTGATCGAAGTGAAAAGCTTACCAACACATATTTCGATATATAGATAGGCGAGATATACTCGGCTCGAAATACCAAATGTGTATAATCCAAGTCTATATATATAACATACGACTTCTTGTCTCAAAGAGTAGGAGATAGAGTAGATAGACTTTTGAGTGATATATAAGTTCAAGTCTTCACATACCTTTTTATCGAAAAGTTTCACCGGTTCCTTGAGTAGTTCTTCTACTTGTATGATGAATCGCCATGAAGTCCTTGAGCTCAACTACACTTTCTATCCTAGTTCGAGACTTAGCTATAATAGAATAGAAATCAAGATTTATAGTTTTAATCACTAACATTGATAAACATGCTTGAGATAGCAATGCATGCGAGTTCGACCGAGCAATGCTCTAACAATCTCCCCCTTTGTCAATTTTAGTAACAAAACTATCAATACATATGGAATACAAAAAGATAAATAAACTTAAGTAGCTTTTATTCCACATGTATAATCTTCAACATTCCTCGAAATCTTCGTCACTTCCAAGTATTCCAATTATCCCAAAGGTTGTAAGTTTATTATCACCGTTGTTGAAGATCCGTAGATATAACAATGAGAAAGCATCGGTCTCGATCATTGTTATACAGTGTCATAGTATTATTACACAGCGTCAAAGTTCAATTGTATCACAACTTCAAAGATAATACTATGGTGATATGTATCACTCCCCCTTAGTCAATACTCCATCTCATATGGAAACCACTCCCCCTTACATAATGATACTAAAACCATATGTATTTGTAGTATGAACTACATATTAATGAAATTTTCCGAAAGAGACATTTCATGACAAAAGGAAAAAATACATACCAACTAATTTAAATGCAATCATAAAGCCAGGGCTAAATGCATTCATCAAGGAATTTAAAGATACAAGATAACCCCTCTAATATTCCACAACCGCACTCCCCTCAAGATATGACCATTAAGCACAAGTTCAAAATAACTCTCTCCCATTTGATGTCATTCCCGAAAGAACAACAAGAGGGACCTTAATTTCTAAAGAAAAGAAGGATTTTGATTGGACACCAAAAACCATGAGAATGATTTTCTATATCCGAAAATTCAATCAAATTAATCACAATTAAACCCATGATTAATTTAATCGTAATACGCAATCAAATCAAACACACAAGATGGTCAACTTAATTGATTATGCTCAACATAAGTAAACTTACGACACATACGACTAACATAATCACTAGAAAATGATTAGTATGGCCGTTTATATACTCAACACAATGAGGCTTATGGAGTATATGAATACTCAACTAGAATAATTACAAGAAAACCCATAATTAATCTAATTGGAATACACAACCAAACTAATCACAAAGGTAATCAATTTAATTGTCAATTGTTTTGCTTGACATAAGAAGACTTACGGAGCAATAACTAAATAACCACACAAGATGATTAATTTAATTTCATTTAATTTGCTCGACATAACATATCTCACGGAACAACAAACAAATCTAGTCATAAAAATAACCAAAGCTTCGTTGTATCGTGCTCAACATAAGACACATTATGGAGCCTCACAGTAATACATAAAATATGGATCAGGGATGATCAATACTACGGAATGCTCAAGGATTCATTCTATCTTCCATCATTATATTCATAACAACATTAATAGACATAATCCTTGAAAACAAAAGATTTTAACCTATCTTCCATCAAAGAATTGACAATATAGGCTTAACTTTTATATTTATCAAAAGTCTATTCATCCTTAAACCAATACCAATCATGAACGACTTTACTTTTGACAAAGTATGGGACCTTCAAGTTCACGGACGCAAACATACATTTCCCATAACAAGTTGCAATATATCATATCATAAAGATTAATACTGCAGAAACATCATCCTCCAAATATTTTTTTAGAATTTTTAAGCCAAAAAAAAAAAACTAAAAAGAAACAAGAAGATGAAAAATAATAGCTATGTGTAGTCACAATCATCGCTATTCAAGTACTAGTTATTCTTCCAAATAAAACGAGAAAAAGATCTTATCTGAATACTTACTAGTTTTTGTAGATCTTTCTAAAATCATCTACCGAGAATTCATTCTTATTGTTGAAAAACCTATTGATTATGGGATCGTTCAATTCCTCCAAATCTTCAGAAATGTCAGTTAACTCACAAAGATCCATTTTATATCTCACGCGAGGTGTTCTTTGAAAGAGACAACATTTGTTCATAGTGATCTATCTCTTCTAAAGATGAAACAATTTGAGATTTTAAATTGTTTCTTTTGTAGATGAATTCTTTCACCAAACCCATGAAGTTATTATCAAGCTGATAAACAGACAAGAGGAAGTTAGAGGAAGAACCTTCTCCATAATTTGTAGTCTTGACTTTCTTCACCCTTGAGGAAGAGGTTACTTTAGAAATATACACATTAGCTGTTGCGACTGCCCTGCTAGTGGTACCTCTGGTTACAGGAGCCATGGAGCTGTATCTCTTTAAGAAAAAAGAAGTCTACAAAAGAAATAAATAGACTCGTGAACGTCTAAACCCTAGAAGAATAAGTCTTCCATTGTTTAAAGATTCAATATCTATATTGTTAGGAGAATATTTTCTTAACAAAAATAAATACAAAACTTGAGCCACAAAAATGCCAACCCTCATATTCTCAAGTTAAAGATGAGGATGCAAACGTCTCTGGGACTAGACAGAGATGTTATGAGCTAAATGCTCCCCTTGTTTATCACAGAGTGATTTACCAAGGTTTGTTGTGTAAACAGGTTTTCTACCTCTTCTGATTCTGGAAGCATTGGTTTTATGAGACTTATGTTGATTATCCAGATTCATCTTTTGCATGTTCTTTTGCAGACTGGACATTATTTTGTTGTTCCTCTTGAACCTCCAACACGTGCTTAGAACATGATTCACATTTCCACAAAAGGAAAAAATCGAGGATCCTTTGTTTTGTTGAAGCACCTACTGTTTATCACAACAGCCAACTTTTAATTTCCCATGACGTTTCGAAACAGGGTTGACAATACTTGCAGTCTTGCTTTTAAATCCTAAACCATTTGTGTTTCCAAAGGATTTCTGACCAAATAACATTGCTGAGATTTTTTCAGAACTTCCAGATAATCGTTGTAGATCATCTGTGAGAGTATTGATATCTCTTTGCTTTAGAACAATGGTTCTGGTGAGTTTATCATTCAGACGGTCTATCTCAATATCTTTCACATGTATTAATGATTCTAATTTATTCAATGAAGCTTTTAATTGAAGATTTTCTTGAAGAACCTCTTTATTCAAGAATTCAAAATTCTCTGTGTCAGACTCAATTTATGAATCATACCTTGAGTTTAGAGCATTGACACTTAAAGATCCTTCCTTTATAGAATCATTAGTAGCAAAAAAATGACAGGAGATGTTTATCACATCTAATGCTTCCTTTTACAAAATCCTTGATCCTTTCTATTAACAATGGTTTATTGAACATGTTATGAATCGAACAAAACTCATCATCCCAACACAAATTAGAGGATTCACTTGCGTCAGAACTAGCGTTGAATGCCAAGGTTTGAACAGAATTAGGATCAAGAACTTTTATCTTTCCAAGAGGGGTATTCTTGGAGAGGGTGTTGAGGTTATTTCCTCCATTGATGGAATACTTCTTAGAAACGTGTCTCTTGTCTTCAAATATAGTTTCTAAGATATCACAGACATCTTTAGACTTAGTGCAGGTAGACACATAGTGCCGAAGATCTAGGGTGACGGCTTTCCTGATAGCATTAATCCATTAGAGTTTTGCATTGCAGCAAGAGATTCTTCAGGACTATGACTACCAACATCCTTAGGTATAGATACATCGCATTTTGTATTAACCGGAGGATCATAGCCTTTAATAATACATACCCAGGTTCGAAAATCACAAGCTTGAAGATAGGCACACATAGCGATTTTCCACCCAGAGTAGTTTGAGCCATCAAAGACTGGTGGTACGTAAATAGAGATAGCATCTCTGTCCATAGAGTCAGATCGCTACAAACACAGAATTTAAGGTTTTGAACGTGTTTGCCTGCTCTGATACCAATTGAAAAAGCGGGGGTCTAACACCACCACCCAATATTCCGCTTAGCAATCTGTATGTACTAACTCCGAAATAGTTTCTAGAGAATCAAATAGACAGTCAGACTCAATCTAGGTAAAAGTATCTCAAGGAGTTAATATCTCTCTCTTGTTTTAATTTACTCAAGCTAATAAAATCAGCGACTCAATAATCAAACATAAGGAATAACTTGGATGGTACCAAAGACCAATGTCCAAGGATCGATCAATGATAATAAAACAACCAAAGGTTGGATTATTCTAATTGATGATCTAACGCACAACCTATATTATTTCAATTATACAGATAAATCAATATAATGCGGAAAATAAAATAACACAGACACCAGAAATTTTGTAAACGAGGAAACCCCAAATGCATAAAAACCACGGGACCTAATTCAGATTGAACATACACCGTATTAAGCCGCTACAGACACTAGCCTACTACAAGCTAACTTCGGACTGGACCGTAGTTGAACCCCAATCAGTATCCCACTAATTCAAGGTACAGTATGCTCCTACGCCTCTGATACCAGCAGTATACTGCATACGTGATTCCCTTAGCTGATCTCACCCACAACTAAGAGTTTCTACGATCCAAACGCAGGCTTTGACAATAATCAACTCTGTCTCACACAGACAAGTCTATCAAAGGATCAATATGTCTCCCAAATATAAACCCAGAAGTTTTTGTTCCGTATTTTGATAATAATTAAGGTGAACAGGAACCAATTGATAATCCGGTCTTATATTCCCGAAGAACAACCTAGATTAATCAATCACCTCACAACAATCTTAATCGTATGATAACGAAACAATATGTTGTGTAATACAAACGATGAGACGAAGTGTTTGTGATTAATTTTTATATCTTGCCTATCATAGATATCAAATATGAAGCCAATCAATCTGATTGTACTCGTATGATAGAAGATACAAGATCAGATCACACAACTACGATAAAAGTAGTATCGGTATGGCTTCATAATCTCAATGAAGTCTTTAAGTCGTTAACCCTGTTTAATAAAATAAAACCAGAGGATTAAAGGAGAATCGACTCTAGTATGCAAGCTAGTATCACACGTAAGGTGTGGGGATTAGTTTTGCACAACACTATATGTCTCCTTTATATAGTCTTTTAAATCAGGGTTTGCAATCAATGTTAGCTTAGTAACAAAGCATTCAATATTCACCGTTAGATAAAAACCTGATTTAGATTAAAGCTAATATTTCTCAACCGTTAGATCGAAAACTTAGCTTGTTATATACAATTGATTGCACGCTTCTAGGTTTGTTAACCGGTCCCAAACGTGTGCATTGTTGGTTCAATAATAGTCAACCAAAAGGTTAGCCATATGAGTATTTCATATCAACCATGTTCTTCTTCAACATAACTAGTTCAAATGACTTCAAATGAACTAGTTAAGAGAGTTGTTCAATTGCAAGGAAATCTCATGTACTATACAAGACACAATTGAAGCAAATACAGTAGAAACTCATTAGTACTCGTTAAATTAATTATCTCTTTAAAGTAATAACATTTGATGATCCCAACTAGGCTTGCACAAGCTAAAATTTAACTCGCTAAATTAATAATCTCTCTAAATTAATAGATTTCTCTGGTCCCAGGGTTATTAATTTAAAGAGTTTCTACTGTATGATTTGATTCACTTGAATCGGTTCATGAACTTTATAGCCAAGGTTTGTAAACTGCATTCCTTAGTCTTTTTAAGTTTAAGTTCAGAAATCATCTTCAGATATATAACCTTCTCAAGTTCGCAGACTAGGTTCGCGGACATAAGAAACTGGTCAGAGTTTGCAAACTCTAGCAGAAATTCTCGGGATGAGTACTACGCCGGTTAGCGGACTGGGTTTGCAGACTGGGTTCGCGAACTTGGATCACGCAAGTAGTTTGACAACTCCAGCAGAAATTCTCGGGTTTAAGAACTTCGGCAGTTCGTGGACTTGGCACTTGCCATACTTCCGGTTTCTCTTGATCAACAAAGTTCGCAAACTTTGGTTCAAGAAATAGGACTTATACATAAATGTGTTTCCACAACAATGTTTATGTCCATCATTGGTTATGTAATCTAAACTCTCATTTCAATCATTGAGACATTCTCAGAGGACGTTATATAGTTGTTATTCACAAACCATTTTTCGTCAGAGCAATTCTCAAAGTGATTTAAACATAACATGACTTTCATCACTTGGTAAAGATAAACTTGATCGAAGCGAAAATCTTACCAACACATATTTCGAGATATAGATAGGCGAGATATACTCCGCTCAAAATACCAAATGTGTATAATCCAAGTCTATATATAGCATACGACTTCTTGTCTCAAAGAGTAGGAGATAGACTAGATAGACTTTTGAGTGATAGATAAGTTCAAGTCTTCACATACCTTTTTGTCGAGAATATCCACAGGTTCCTTGAGTATTTCTTCTACTTGTATGATGAATCGCCATGAAGTCCTTGATCTCAACTACACTTTCTATCCTAGTCCGAGACTTAGCTTAATAGACTAGAAATCAAGACTTATAGTTTTGATCACTAACATTGACAAACATGCTTGAGATAGCAACGCATGATCGTTCGACCATGCAATGATCTAACAGTTTGTGAAGCCCGGGAACCTAAGTACACGTACCCGTGCGCGTACTGGAATAAGTTTAGGGTTCAGGAATTTCTACTAGGTTTGGAGGTATGCGTACCCGTTCGCATACTGGTGAAAACCAAACTTGGTCCGTCTACTTAGGTATGGGTATCCGTTTGCATACTTGAGTGGTTAAAGTTCTAAAATCGGTCGTGACATGAACTAATACATTTATATAATAAGGAATGCATTCTTTGCAAACCGTGGCTATAATTTTCATGAATTGATTCGAATGAATCAAACTGATTTTGCTTCAATTGTGTTCTTGATACTTCTATGAGAATATAGAAATTGAACAACTCTTTAACTAGTTCCATTTTAGTCATTTAAACTAGTTATGGTTAAGATGAATAAGGTTGATACAAGAGTGTTCCATTTAGCCAACCTCGGTTAACTACTTGAGCCAACCTAGTGCACACGTTTAGGTACGGTTACTAAAACCTAAATAAAGGTACATTTCATTTGTGTATAACAAGCTAAGTTCTATCTAACGATTGAAAGATATTAGCTTGAATCTTTGTTAACAAGCTAATATTCGTTGTTTTCATCGAACGACGAATATTGAATGATTTGTTACCAAGGTAACTTAGATTGCAAACCCTGATTTTAAAACTATATACAGGAAAACTCTAGCAACTGGGAAATCTAATCCCCACACCTTTTATATGACACTAGTTGCGACTAGAATCGATTCTCCTTTAACCTTAGGTTTTTCACGAAACCCTGTAGGTTAAAAACTTGAAGACTTCATTGTAATTGTGAAGCCAGACCCAACTATTTTCTCTGTAGTTGTGTGTTCTGATCTTACTTCTACTATCGTGATTGAGTATTATCTTTGCTAGAGATTTATCTCTGGTAGGTAAGATTAAAAGTAGTCACAAACATCTTCGTCTCATCGTTTGTGATTCCACAATATCTTGTTTCGCTACCATACGATTAAGATTCTTGTGAGGTGATTGATAATACTAGGCTGTTCTTCGGGAATACAAATTCGCTTTATCAATTGGTTCCTGTGCACCTTAATTTATCAAAAGACAGAACACAACTCATAGGTGTTTCTGTGGGAGACAGATTTATATATTCCAATAAACTTTTTTATGTGAGACATATTTGTTTATCAAGTCTTCGACTTTGGGTCGTAGCAACTCTTGGTTGTGGGTGAGATCAGCTAAGGTAATCAAGCGCGTAGAATCCTGCTGGGGTTCAGAGACGTAAGGAGCGTAGATGTACCTTGATCAGCGTGAGATTGATTAGGGCTCAACTACATTCTAGTTCTAAGTTCATTCGTAGTAGGCTAGTGTCTGTAGCAGGCATAATACAATGTGGTGTTCAAAGCTGGACTAGGTCTCGGGGTTTTTCTGAATTTGCACTTTTCTCGTTAACAAAATTCCGGTGTCTGTGTTATTTCTTTTTCGCATTACATTTTGTTATATAATAGAAATATCACATGTTGTGCGTTAAGATATATCAATTAGATAATCCAACCTTTGGTTGTTGATATAAATTGATTGACACTTGAACGTTGGTCTTTGGTACCGTTCAAGTTATTTCTCTTAATCAATCGGGCTTGCAAATCCCTATTTGTTGATTGAAAATTGAATTGAGAAATTTAGATATAAAATTTTTGATATACTTTTCTGTAGATTGAATTTGACTGTGTAGTCAATTCTCTTGAAAGTATATTGGAGTTTGTCTATCAGATTACCGAACGGTTGTTACACCCCCACTTTTTCAAAAGTGACCGCAAAACGGCCTGACAGCTGACTCGTAATTTTTGTCTGGAAAATCTGAGTCGTAGAACCCCTTTATATACATTTTTTTTACCCATTCCTAGTCTCAGATACCGAAACCCCCGTGTAACCAGATAGCCACCATGGAAGGAGGAGAAGGAAGAAGGGTAATGTCCCAACCCAAACAACCACCACCACCACAACCAGGTCAAGATCGAACCCAACAACAATCGATCCCTCTTCAACACATTTGGCTCAAGAGTTGTTTAAAAACTCTGCAGTTAAGCGTGATCGGACAAGAGTAATCTAAGGATGGGTGACCTCCCACGGACTTCGGTGCCCGTTAAAGACCCCACATTGCCGGATGACCGCAGTGGCTAAGTAGGAAAAGTATATGTGGAGGGTCGAGTTATTACATATTTGGTTGTTCCCGTTTGTCTTTAATTAGGTGAAGCTTATATAGCTTCGATTTATGCATGCATTTTCTATATTTGATTACTTTTTTTTTCTAGAGCTTCGATTTATGCATGCATTCTCGATCTTTGATTTTTTTTAAGTTAAAGAGGATTCCAGAGAAGAGAGAATCATAAGATGTGTTTCTAGAACGAAGAAGAACAGAATCAAGAAGGGGGAGTTAACAAAGATGGACAAATTGGAATGAACATAAATACATGGATCGATGTAACAGATCAGCTAGTGCTACCAGGTTGATGCAACGTATTCCACCAGTTGCCAACTCTCAATAATCAGTATGGCATTCATCATTTAGCAATGCCGACAATAGGTATTCCCAAAATTCGCAGACCATTTAAAAATAATAAAATATATTCATAGTCAGCATTGTCTGAATAACGACCGACATTCCCGACTGTGGTAATACGTAGTCAGTGTTGACCAAATTCCCGATCGACTATTTTTATTTTATTTTTTGGTAAGAAAAACTCTTGATCGACTATGCAAAAAAGGTGTATTTCCACACCAGAGAATTGGTACCACAGTCAGAATTGCATACAATTGGTACCACAATCAGAATTGCATACAATTGGCATTTGTGTTCATCATGCATTCAATGCTGACGGTTAGATGTAGTTTTAAGGAAATTTTTTTTATTTTAGGAAAAGAAGAGATTGGGGGATATATTTTTGTTTTTCATTTATATTTTAAGTTTTTTTTTTATAAATCATTAGGATAAAGGGTGTTATGATATTTTCATCACCAAATCCTCCCTTTGAACCGTTTCTTTTTTCTCTCTCGCTTCTCACCCCTTTCTCAAAAACCTAAAGAAAACCCATCATCTTCTTCATTTTTTGTTCAGATCTAGTCTTTTTGAGGCTAGATTTGAGCAAAGATTGCTTATTTTTAGGAGCTATTTAGTTATTTTTAATAATTTTTTTCGCTATTAAAACGATTTTTTCTTCGCTATTAGGGCGATTCTTTTCTTCGCTACTAGGGAAATTTTATTAGCACTTTGACAGTGTTTCTTTCTATAGATTTATTCGTGATTTGGTTTGTTGGATACAAGTACATCGGATATTTAATGGAGGAAAGATCAAGTTCTTCTTCAACAAAGAATAAATCTAGGGTTTCCGGGACTCTCGCTATGCATGAGTTTTTGGGGAAATCACTCCTCTCTCGTAGGAGTATCTCTTTTCAAGAAGAAAATCAATCAAAATGGTCGAATTATGATTTCGAATACCATTCGTTCTCCAATCTCTGCATACAAAATTTGGGGTGCTACCGATGTGGATCGCTCTTTCTCTTCGCGATTTATTTGCATTTTGCATCTTTCATTGTATTTGTTTCATGCTTATGTTGTACTTATTTTTTCCTAAAACCATCATGTAAACGTTTTTTAATTGGAATGAAATACTAATGGTTTGATTATATATATATACATATATATATATATTAAAAAAAACTCCCTTTAATTTTACGGGCCGTGAGTTATAACCGCAAAGGTGTCACTTTCCATCCACAAAAAACCATTAAAATAAAACTAACACAAAAACCATATAAAAAATAATTTCCACCACTAAGTATCACTAATAGCAGCCAACACCACATCCACCAACAAATACTAGCACTACCATCACCATAAAAAGCACCAACACCACCGCTAACCAGAAACAATACCACCAAAATTTGATTTCATCATAAACTTGTTGTTTCATCATTAAAATCTTTGGTTTCATGATAAAAAAAAAGGCAAAAATAAGTTGAAACCAAATTTGGTTTCATCATGGAATTTGATGAAACCAATTTTGTTTGGGGTTTTTATATCTTTAAAAATTTGGGGTTTTCGTATCAATTTTGTTCAATACCCAACATTTGCACAAAGTTCTTGTACACCAAATTTGGTCACCTTGGTGTTCTAATACTAGTTCTATTTACTTAAATAAAAATCCAGACCCATCTAATCATAAATATTTCCCTACTCAGAGGGTTCTCTCAAAAGCATTAATATTTCCCTACTCAAATTAAATTATACGTGGGATGATATTTAAATTAGAATTTCGCCAATTAAATGTGACAACCAAAAGTAATGACCCCCTCCATATTTGGGATGGTGGGAGTTTTTTTTTTTTTTTTTTTTTTCTTTTAAAACAATTACTTGAGATTGTTGTTTATAAATATCATCGAAACTAAAATGAAAAGAGGCTTTTAGAAATAAATAAGAACTCTATTATTGGTGTTCATGGGTGAAAACTGTTTCTACTGGTTTGATGAGAAACAAATCTAAACCCTAAACAAATGCACTGCACGAGAGTTCCTTTGATTTGAGAGATCAATCTATACAATTCTAGCCTAAACCAAGAAATGGTCGTTCCATACTTGCTTCGGTCACAAAGTGAAAGAGATGGGGTTGATCTTAGGGAGGGAGGCGAAGAAGGTGTTGAGATTATGAAGGTGTTAGCTGTTTATGACTTGTATGAGAATGATGAATTGGCTTTCACAATGAAAACTATCATTTCTGGGTGTTTTCTGGATACTAACGACAACACTTGGTTTTTTTTCTGTGTTTTGTTAAAATAGGTTGAAGAACCTATTTATACAAGTCATTTGAGCGCAATCCTCATCTCGTAGGAAATGGAGGAAGTTGAGAGATGGAGTAGTGGGGTCGTGTAGGTGATTGTCACAATATCATGTCTTCCCTCATCATCGTTAACCGTCCATGCCTCCTGACACGTTCTCGTAATGGGCGTGTTGCACGCCGCACGTTGTAAACCGCCAGACTAATACCCCAGTAAGTATCCCCCAGTCTGTGACATGTTTGATATCTCGAATGAGTGAGTCGATTCGTGGGACCCGCCGCAGGAAATAACATATGGTGCTATTAGGTTAAATAACTAAGTTATTTAAGGATTTGATATTCATGAAATATCGTGCATGCTCGATGCATGTAATGCATCGTTTTATAGCAAGCATCTCAAAACAATCGATATGCATGAAGCTTCGCTGTTTAAAAGCTTGATCGAGTAAGTCGCGGATTAAGCGTCTTAAAATGACAGCACATCCGACCATCTTCGAGTGATCGTTTGGAGGCCGCGTAGGCGGCCACCATATGGTCGATCACTCCATGTGGCATAGTGGCGGACGATAAATCATTGAGGCGCCTCATTGATCGCTTAACTTTTAATTCAAGCCGTCTGACCAAGATGGAAAAGTTGGACGGACGAGATGATTTACGGCATACATTTGCTGCCGTCGATGGATTTTAGGTTTTTTTTAGAGGTGTCCAAACATCCCCTATTTGGTTTGATCGAATTCAAGCATGAACGCTAATTTTGGTGGGACCGACCGGGCATACATGGAGATAGCCCGATGGCGTGCATGCCTACAACTCCCGGTCCCACAAAGACTCGATCTAGGCCACTCAATTTGACAGGCAAAGATGAGTGGTCGTGATCGATTTGCGAGAGAAATTCATTGTCACAAAGGGTTTAAAAGTCGTGTGGCATGCCACTTTTGTGCGTGAGTTTCGAGGCGCAGGGCCCTAATCTTCATAGGTCGGCCGGTTACACGCAAATGTGGGCCCACAGAGATCACGTTGACATCCTTGGTACCTCTTGAGTCTATGTCTAAACCCTCCGTTTAGGCTGGCGAAGATGGACGGTCACGATAGAACTACGATAGATGTGCATTGCCGCAAACCCTATTAGGTTTTTGAATCAGTCATGCACACGTGACTCTGGCCAAGCGGTTTGGCACGCCGTGATCCTCCTTTGGATAGATCGATCATGTGGGGCCCATGTTGGGCTGACGGTGCACGCATGTGCACCTTTCTGATGGTCCTAAATGCGATCTAAGCCATCCAAATAGGCCGGATAAGTTGGATGGCTGTGATCGATTTAAGACACTAGTGGAATTCCGCGAACCTTAGAATCTTTACGCCTGCCATGGTTTGAGCAATCGTTTCATTGCTCCATGGCTTTGCCGTGAGAAAACCGATCGGGTGAAAGAGAAGTGGGCCCGCAAACGTGTGCGATAGCGCTTCCCTGATCATTCATGGGATGATATAATATGTTCAACCAGGATGGCGAAGTTGGACAGTTGTGATGGCTTTAAGACTGTCCTGAACAGCCTTGCTCGTTCGAGCCTTTCCCAAAACAACGCGGTCACCCTACTTTGAGCTGGTGTTTGACGGTGCTAGGGAGTATGGTGTGGTGTTCGACCGGCTAGGGCATAAGTGGACTCGCCGGTGGTCATCACAATAATTTCCTATTTTTTCCAGGGTTTGGATAGGATTGTTAAATTGCGTGGCCAACTTGCGTGGCCGTGATCGTTTCCGAGACTGATATGGACAGTCCAGATTTCCCTTAGGAAATTAAGCATGCTCGATCGGGGTAACCAAAGCGCGTCGATGTGAGATGTAACCTGTATGGGTATTTTTTGCACATCTCAATATTGACACTTTGGGAGATTCATGTTACTCTGCTGAGAGTGAACACTCAGTCGTTATGTAAGTTCGGCTGAGAACAACACAAAACATACTAGGCAAATGATGCATTAATTAATAATGCTAAGAAATTCACAGAATATTTGGGATTGTTGTTGCACGCACCATTCTGGGTGAATTTGGTGTATTTATTGAATTGCTTCGAAAAAATAAAGTGAAGAGGTTTTCTGCACTCATCACTTATCAAACGGCTTTACCCTTTGCAGTATGTCAGCGCATTAAATTTGGTTTTACAATTTTAACCCTGAAATAAAATCCACCATCAACAATTGGGATTGTAGAGGAGTGAGTTTTGGGGGGCTAAAATGCTATGTGTAGGAAAAAAATGGATAGGGAGACTCAAAGTACATGAAAAAGTCAAAATACCCTTACTTAAATTTCATTATTCATTAAAAAAAAATCTTAAATCTATAATCTTCTCCTTCTCCTCTGATTTACAAATCATGATGATCATGATTTAATCATGATGAAGATCATTAAAAAAAACTAAATCTATTATCCTTTCTGTATCCTTCTTTTCTCGTTCATAAATTGTGATAAAGATGATGATCATAGTTTCATCACTATGAGAGCGATGATCATAAAGAAAACCCAAAATTATTATCTTCTCTTTCTCCTTCTCATTCATAGATCATAATAAAGATGGTGATCATCATAAAAAGAAAAAACTAAGAAAACCCATCATTACTTTTTGCTTTTGAATGGTTAAAAAACGTGATTCTATGAATTTCGTGTAAAAAAAATGAAGTTTATGAATGTGTTTATGGTTGGGAGTTCTTAGATTCCCAGCCGAAAGTAAATGTTTCGGCTTGGTTATCACAACCGAAATTAGTTTTCTGATTTTTAGGATTTCCAGAATCAGTTACGGCTAGGTAGTCGAAACTGTTGTCAAGGGTAGGAAAACCCAGCCAAAACTAAAGTTACGGCTGGGAAAACCCAGCCTTATCTGGATCTAAAAACAAAACAAAAAAAACAAAAAAATGATTTCCCAACCGTTTTTCATGCCGTAAATAAAAAATACATCTTGGAACACCATCATTTCCCAACCGTTTTTGCGTTCTACGATTGGGTCGACAAATTATCCCAGACGTAACTACACTTATGGCTAGTTTTTCTCAGCCGTAACTGGTTCTGAAAACTAAAAAAAAAAATTGAAAAATATTTCGATTGGGAAAACCAAGCAGAAATATGGACTCTCGGTTGGGTCGATAAACTATCCCAACCGTAATCTTGATTCACGGTTGGGTATCTAAGAACTCCTAGCCGTAAACGTCTTCAGAAACTTTTTTTTTACCCGACATTCATCGAATTGGATTTTCTTAACCATTTAAAATAAAAATAAATGGTGGATTTTCTTAGTTTTTTCTTTTTATGATGATTATCATCTTTATCATGATCTTTGAATGAGAAAGAGAATGACAAGAAAATAGTTTTGGGTTTCTTTATGATCATCATCCTCATCGTGATGAAATTATGCTCATCATCTTCATCATAATTTATGAATGAGAAGAGAAGGATAGGAAAAGATAATATATTTTTAGATTTTTTTTATGATCTTCATCATGATGAAGATCATAATCATCATCTTCATCATGATTTGTCAATGAAAAGAAAAGGAAAAGGAGAAGACTATAGATTTAGGATTTTTTTAATGAATAGTGAAATTTAGGTGAGGGTATAATAGACATTAGGATTATTATGTGATAAGGGATAACTTCATTTACTATTTCATGATCCTAAAAATCCCCCAAAAGACCATTGACTTCAAATCCCCAATAATAGAGTTCATAAATAAAAATCACCAAATAAAATTGTAAATCACCACAAAATACAACCATCCCATAGAGCAAAAAGCACATCAAACAAAGGAATTAACATCCGAGAGCATTTATCAATCAAGAACTAAGAACTAAGTAGTTTATGCTCCACTATCAAATATCTGTGTTATTTGCAAAGCAACAGAACTAAGTAGTTATGCAAGAAATCCAAGAAACACATCCCTATATGGCTCTATCGATTATCGCAAACTGAACAATTATGGAAGCTCTCAGTTAACCTTATTAGGTTATTGAGACATATATTTATATTGAGTTATATGGATACAGATTACAATGGACTCTAATACAGGATCCAACATATATGGAATTATATGGACTTTACATGGACATATATTCTACACACCCCCTCAAGCTGATCACGGTGGAAGACAACGTGAAATTTTGCCACATAAAAAGTGAAAACGTGTATTTGATAGACCTTTCGTAAAGAGATCTGCAAGTTGATGCTCGGTGGAGATATATCGCAGTTGCAGAGACCCAGAAGATATCCTTTCACGAATAAAGTGATAATGAATCTGTATGTGCTTTGAGCGATAATGTTTTATAGGATTGAGAGCTAAGTATGTAGCACTGATGTTATCACAGTAGAGAATTGGAGCATGCTGAAGATTGACACCAAGATCACGTAGTAGATACTCAATCCAAATATGTTCAAAAACAGTATACGACCATGCGTGATACTCAGCTTCAATACTACTAGTAGAGACAATAGGTTGTTTCTTAGAACCCCAAGAGATTTCTGCCTAAGAAAACACAATGGCCTGTGGTAGAACGAGAAGTATCTGGATCACCGCCCCAATCAACATCAGAATAGGACGTGAGCTGTAAAGAAGAATCGCGCCAAAAATAAATACCATGGCCTAATGTACCTTTGAGATAACGAAGACTTCGTTTAACTGCCATGAAATGAGTATGAGTAGGCTTGTGCGTAAACTTACTAACTTGATTAACTGCATAGGTTATATCCGGTCATGTCATACTTAAGTATTGTAAACCACCAACCATACTTCGATACAAAGTTATATTATGAAACAAAACACCATCACCAGATGTTAGCTTAGAGAGAGGGGCCACCGGAGTAGACACGGGCTTGGCTTCAGCAAGATCAACACGTTTTAAAAGGTTTAAAGTATACTGATGAGTGCTAAAAAGTGCATATTTCTATATATTTTTGTTGGCATTTAACTCATCTTTTGTGCATTAATTCTACATTTTATCCCATATTCTGTATTTTTCATTGTTTTCAAGAATAAATATTTTTATTAATTAATTTTGCATTTTTAGGTTGTAAATAAAGTTTGGATGAATTGCGGAACGAAAAGAGCAGAAAAGTAGTGAAAAGCCGGGAGGAATTACACAAGGAAGCCGCGAAGAATGTTGTGCACAAGACCAAAAGGCTAGAAGTGGGCTCGAAGAGGAAGAATTGTTCTTAAAAAGATATGGGCTTGGCATACCCAAGGCCCAAAACCCTCACCCAAATCCATTTCATATATCCATACCCGTTTCCCTTTCTAGCCGTCAGATTGGATCATCTCAGCATCCTACGGTCGCAGTATCGCCAGTACATCAAAGTCTGAAGCTCCTGTCTAACACTACAGCACCTAACTCCATCTTGAGCCGTCAGTTTCGTTGTATCAGAAATCCGACGGTCGATACCAGTCTCTTCACTTGTAGCCGTTAGATCAATCTATCATTTCCGTATCCCACGGCTCATCTTTGCGAATCATCGAGACTTGATGAAACCGCTCAACACACTAGTACCCTATACCTATACCCTAACCAAACGCCCCCTCCTTCTTCTCCATCGACTTCTTCTCTTCCCCCCCTCTCTGCAACAGAACCACCTTCTCCATCATCACCACTACCCACTCCACTGCCACCGCCACCAACTCCTCTACCACCACCACACCTCCACCATCATCACCCCTACCTTCCTACAGCTATTACCCATCTTTATAGCCCCCTAATTCGTCAGTTTCTCCCCTGCCGAAACCCTAGGTGAGTGGTTGACGAATTAGTGAAGCTAGAAAAGCAATTGAAGGCATGGGAATGGAGCTGGTGAACGAGGAGAGGAATGGGTTGAAGAGGGAAGCGTCAAATCGCAGGTTTGGTAAGAAAAATCCCTAACCTAATTTTTCTGTCCATTTAGGGTTTGTTTGAGAAAACCCTAATTACTGCTAGGGAGAGCATGAGGAAGAACAGTGGCAACATGGGTATGATTAAATTAGTCGAATTAGGTGAAAAACCCTAATTTTGTCACTGTTCAATTTGGGGATTTGGGGGAATTTTTTTTGTAAACCCTAATTTGGGTGTCTGGGTATAAAAAGGGGACTGTGGTGTGTGTAATGGGTATGCCTGGATTAACCAGAGCATCAGTAGAATAGTTTAGTTTTGTTATGAACTGTAGCTTTGAGGGTTTCAATCTTTTCAATTCCATGATTCTCAATTCAAATGCATTGTTAATTTTAGTTGTTCTGAACTCCAACATGTATTTAATTTGAGTGTGTGATTGTTACATTTTATATCAAGCTCCTGTTCATGTTTATGTTCTAAGTTTATCCACTGTTATGTGCTTCCCATGTTATGTTATTGTGTTTAAATTCATGTTTTGTTTCACTGTCAACTGTTAATGTATGTTTATCTTCATGTCTATCATGTTCTGAACCTCAAATGCTAGGATTAGATGAAGCTATGAACCAGTAAGGAGTCAGATCAAATTATGACATTCATGTTGTGTTTGGAATGCTGAGATAGTCTTCATCATGTGCAGCTCATGTTCAGTGTTGCTAAGCCCTTAGACTAGTTGTGCTTTAATCAGACAATTAGCACTTTGGTAATTATTTTAGCTGTGATTAGAATATCCCTTAGGTTAATGGTGGATTCAACGTCCTAGTGATCATCCTCTTGTCTTCATTGTTTTCTTATTTCTACTTCACTGTTTTCTTCACATCACTGCCCTTGGCTTAGGCCTTGGTTTATTACACTGTCATTTTATTGTCTTTGCTTCACTGTTTATCTTCATTGTTGTTTGCTATTTGCTTTTGCCCTGTGTTGCTTCCATGTATATACCACTGTCACTTTTTCTTTGTACATGTCATTGTAAATGCCATCCTTGGCCCTGTGTGACTTAGTGCCCTGTCTGCCAAGAGCCTGCTTTACCTTGTCTGCCTGCACAACTCCTTCTCTCCCTTTCCCTGCTGAGCACCTGCCCTTTGCACTGCTGCTGCTGCAACTGAGCTTGGCTCAGCTAAGACCAAAGTTTAGTTCATATCCAAGGCCCAGTTCACTACAAGCCCAAAGACTTCACAGTTAATCTCAAAGCCCAGCTCATTACTAGGTTACCTAGCCCAGTTCAGTCCATCAAAGGCCCAAACTGCTTCACAGTTAATCAAAGCCCATCTTGCTCTTATTGTGAAAGCAAAAGCTTCAAAGTTATTCAAAGCCCATTGATATTCAAAACCCTTTGGTACTCAAAGCCCATTAGCAATTTAGAAACCCAAAATAGTTAGAAACTCCAAACACACCCAGTCTCTATGGATCCACCCGTACTTGCACGAGCTACAACCGACGACCGTGCACTTGCGGTATTATTGTAGGCCCGCGTTTCATTTAGCTTCAATTTTATACGCTTTCCCGGGCCCACCAAGTTTTTGGCGCCGCTGCCGGGGATTGGTGCTGTGTTTTTCTTGTAGTTTTCTTGGCTACTTTGCATTTCACTTCATCGCACTTGCATCTGCATCTGCTTCACTTCATTTGCTGTTGGACCTGCTGTTCTGAACCAGTTTTTCCTATGCTGGGACGCCTCCAAGGAAAAGAACCAAAGCCCAACTGGGTTTTTGCAACAATATCAGAGCAGCTGGGCTGTGCTTAAAAGGTAACCCATTTAAGAGAACCCGAATTGTGGGCTTCCAATTTTTAATTGTGGGCTTGTAATAATTAACCCAATTTTTGGGCTTTTTATTTTCTGTTGGGTTGTAATTAATTTTTGTGGGCTTGTTTGTTTAATTTGTGGGCTTGTATTTAATTTTTGTGAGCTTGTTTAATTTGGACTGGTATTTTGTATTCTGGGTTTTTAAACCCAGCTGAGCTTGTAACCGATCACGCTAGGTTAACTCGTTAGTGGGTCGAGTACCCAAATTCTAGGCCAAGATTTTGGACTCAGTTTCACCAAACGTTTTCAAACCAGCTGAGCCAAAGCAAACACAAAACCAACAGTGGGCTTGCTCCCATTCAAAAACCAAATTTTATTTTCTTTTTTTTAAAAAAAAAAAAAAAAAAAAAAAAACCAAAATTTTTCTTTTTCCCATCAAAACCAAATGTCTCCCGACAAAACCAAATTTTTTCCAAAAAGTCCAATCCCATTAAAAACCAAATTTTCTTGTAGATAA